>NC_043759.1:145580-178080 GCF_902148845.1 Salarias fasciatus | reverse complement strand
ACTCCTTCTCTTCTTCTTCTTTCTCAAAGCGCTCAAAGAGTCCTCTGGAGAAGACGTCACGCTCTGCACACACACACACACACACACACACACACACACACACACACACACACACACACACACACAGTTACAGGTTAGGGTTCAGTACAGCACAACACAGTGGAACATGATGCAATGCAGTATAGTTTAGTATGGTGTAGTACTGTACAGTACAGTCTAATACGGTGTAGCACTGCAGTACAGTAGTAGTAACGCTGTAGCAGTACTGCAGTACAGTAGTAGTAACGCTGTAGCAGTACTGCAGTACAGTAGTAGTAACGCTGTAGCAGTGCTGCAGTACAGTAGTAGTAACACTGTAGCAGTACTGCAGTACAGTAGTAGTAACGCTGTAGCAGTGCTGCAGTACAGTAGTAGTAACGCTGTAGCAGCACTGCAGTACAGTAGTAGTAACACTGTAGCAGTACTGCAGTACAGTAGTAGTAACGCTGTAGCAGTGCTGCAGTACAGTAGTAGTAACGCTGTAGCAGCACTGCAGTACAGTAGTAGTAACGCTGTAGCAGCACTGCAGTACAGTATTAGTAACGCTGTAGCAGTACTGCAGTACAGTAGTAGTAACGCTGTAGCAGTGCTGCAGTACAGTAGTAGTAACGCTGTAGCAGCACTGCAGTACAGTAGTAGTAACACTGTAGCAGTACTGCAGTACAGTAGTAGTAACGCTGTAGCAGTGCTGCAGTACAGTAGTAGTAACGCTGTAGCAGCACTGCAGTACAGTAGTAGTAACGCTGTAGCAGCACTGCAGTACAGTATTAGTAACGCTGTAGCAGTACTGCAGTACAGTAGTAGTAACGCTGTAGCAGTACTGCAGTACAGTAGTAGTAACGCTGTAGCAGTGCTGCAGTACAGTAGTAGTAACACTGTAGCAGTACTGCAGTACAGTAGTAGTAACGCTGTAGCAGTGCTGCAGTACAGTAGTAGTAACGCTGTAGCAGCACTGCAGTACAGTAGTAGTAACACTGTAGCAGTACTGCAGTACAGTAGTAGTAACGCTGTAGCAGTGCTGCAGTACAGTAGTAGTAACGCTGTAGCAGCACTGCAGTACAGTAGTAGTAACGCTGTAGCAGCACTGCAGTACAGTATTAGTAACGCTGTAGCAGTACTGCAGTACAGTAGTAGTAACGCTGTAGCAGTACTGCAGTACAGTAGTAGTAACGCTGTAGCAGTACTGCAGTACAGTAGTAGTAACGCTGTAGCAGTACTGCAGTACAGTAGTAGTAACGCTGTAGCAGTACTGCAGTACAGTATTAGTAATGCTGTAGCAGTACTGCAGTACAGTAGTAGTAACGCTGTAGCAGTACTGCAGTACAGTAGTAGTAACGCTGTAGCAGTACTGCAGTACAGTAGTAGTAACACTGTAGCAGTACTGCAGTACAGTAGTAGTAACGCTGTAGCAGCACTGCAGTACAGTAGTAGTAACGCTGTAGCAGTACTGCAGTATAGTAGTAGTAACGCTGTAGCAGCACTGCAGTACAGTAGTAGTAACGCTGTAGCAGTACTGCAGTACAGTAGTAGTAACGCTGTAGCAGTGCTGCAGTACAGTAGTAGTAACGCTGTAGCAGTGCTGCAGTACAGTAGTAGTAACGCTGTAGCAGTACTGCAGTACAGTAGTAGTAACGCTGTAGCAGTACTGCAGTATAGTAGTAGTAACGCTGTAGCAGCACTGCAGTACAGTAGTAGTAACGCTGTAGCAGTACTGCAGTACAGTAGTAGTAACGCTGTAGCAGCACTGCAGTACAGTAGTAGTAACGCTGTAGCAGTACTGCAGTACAGTAGTAGTAACGCTGTAGCAGTACTGCAGTACAGTAGTAGTAACGCTGTAGCAGCACTGCAGTACAGTAGTAGTAACGCTGTAGCAGTACCGGTGACGCCGCGGCAGCGCGTCCTACACTCGTCCTGGTCCTGGAAGTTGTTGCCGTTGGCCTCACAGCCGCCGAAGGTGAAGGGAACACAGTCCTCCGTCAGCGGGTTGAAGAACCAGCGGCTCAGGCTGGCCCTGCAGGGGCCCACATGGGGGGGCTCCGTACAGGACGCTGGGGGCGGAGCCAGCCGTTAGAGGCACAGACAGGGACAGAGACAGACGGGGACAGAGACAGACGGGGACAGAGACAGACGGGGACAGAGACAGACAGGGACAGAGACAGACGGGGACAGAGACAGACAGGGACAGGGCCCGTCTGGGGGGGGCTTGGTACAGGACGCTGGGGGCGGAGCCAGCCGTTAGAGACACAGACAGGGACAGAGACAGACAGGGACAGAGACAGACGGGGACAGAGACAGACGGGGACAGAGACAGACGGGGACAGGGCCCGTCTGGGGGGGCTCCGTACAGGACGCTGGGGGCGGAGCCAGCCGTTAGAGACACAGACAGGGACAGAGACAGACGGGGACAGAGACAGACGGGGACAGAGACAGACGGGGACAGAGACAGACAGGGACAGAGACAGACGGGGACAGAGACAGACAGGGACAGGGCCCGTCTGGGGGGGCTTGGTACAGGACGCTGGGGGCGGAGCCAGCCGTTAGAGACACAGACAGGGACAGAGACAGACGGGGACAGAGACAGACGGGGACAGGGCCCGTCTGGGGGGGCTCCGTACAGGACGCTGGGGGCGGAGCCAGCCGTTAGAGACACAGACAGGGGCAGAGACAGACGGGGACAGGGCCCGTCTGGGGGGGCTCCGTACAGGACGCTGGGGGCGGAGCCAGCCGTTAGAGACACAGACAGGGACAGAGACAGACAGGGACAGAGACAGACAGGGACAGGGCCTGTCTGGGGGGGCTCCGTACAGGACGCTGGGGGGGTGGACCCTGGGGAACATGCTTTTTTTTCCCGCCGTACTACAATAAAGTGTAATTGCACCTCCTCTCCAGTAGCTGGCAGTGGCGCTCTCGTTGCCAGAGTGCGCAGCTCTGCGGTGTCGGTTCTTTTTGTAACGAGCTGCGATGTGAAGCCAGTAAACAAACCCCGAGACAACATGAAGACATTTCAACAGGGATGAAAAGAAAGGCGGAGACAGACGAAGACGAAGTCAAAAGAAAGTCACCCGAAAGCGAAGACGAAGCCTCTGCGGCGCCGGGCCTCACTGTGACGACGGCGGGCGGCGAGGAGAGACCGAAGGTTTGCTGTGTCTGAACACGCTGGCAGCGCACAGCATGAAGCCAAACAGATTAAGGCGCCACTTGATGACATCACACCCCAATCACGCTGACGAGCCGCTGGAGTTTTTTCTGCAAAAACGTGCCGAATATTGCCAACAATGGTGAACGCAGCTTCGGTAAACCAGCGAGCGTGGTTAGCATCGTGTCGGGTAGCTTACCAAAGCCCACACCGTGGCAGAGGAGCGGATGCTGCCGGCGGCAGTGGACACCGTCTCCGCCGAGCGCTGCCAAACCGAAAACGGTCCCTCCGTCCAGCGACACCGCCGCCAGACGTACAGATGACATCGCTAACGACCAGCAAGAACAGCTGGCAGATAAACTCAGAGACAAACGTTCTGCCTGACAGACGAAGCAACAAAGACCGTCTGTTTATTCCTTCTGTACGTTGTGACACAAGCGCCCGGGAGGAGCTACTCCTTTGTACATATGCCAGAGACAGGCCACAGCTGTTCCAGATGCTGGACTGCTGCTCCAGAACGGGCTGACGGTGTTTGCAGGGAGGAGGAAAGAAGGCCTCGCCAAACGCTGAGCGGACACACTTCCTCCGGAATGAAGCGAGGTTATGACTGGCGTGATGACGTGACCGGTGCCGTCAGCTTTATAAAGAGCAGACCACTGAAGACAAGAGGAGGCGGGAGCCACCAGGAAGAGCCTCGTCCCGAGTTTCTGAGCTTAGAGAGCAGACGGGAGTTATTTGAGCACGAAGTCGCAGGACAATTCAGTGACGGGAACTCCCTGGGGAAACCGGCCGACCGGAGGGACATATTTGGGAAGCTGGAGGAACTAAATCTGCAGCTTCAGGGGGAAGATAAACGCCTGCCTCAGGTCACTCCAAAGCGACTGGACGAGGGAAACCCCGACTCATCTGAGAACCTGCATGAATTTGTGGACACGACTGACTTTGATGCTCGCTCAGCGACTCCACACATTAAAGGGGCGGCATCATGAAAAATTCACTGTTTGTATGTTTTAACCTTGTTCTATAGTTCTGTTCTCACCTAAAACTCCCCAAAGCGTTTTGTTCCTTCCTGCCTGTGTGTTTGAGCTTTCCTCCTGTTTCTGCTGCTCAGAGAGGCTGAGAGGCAGCCCCTCCCACCGAGAAAACGCTCTGTTTCCCACGTTCACGTCACACGGTGAAGATGGCTCCCCTGACCCCCCCACCCCCACCCCCCCACTCCCCCCCCCCCCCCCCCCCCCCCAGGCCCTCGGCAATCAGTGTTGCTGCTTTTTGTAAATCTGATTACGGAGATAAACTTTAACCACCGTCTGAAAGCAACAGTCAAGCAGGAGCAAGAGTCTGAAGAGTCTGGAGGGTCTGGAGGGTCTGGAGGGTCTGGAGGGTCTGGAGGGTCTGAAGGGTCTGAAGGGTCTGGAGGGTCTGGAGGGTCTGGAGGGTCTGGAGGGTCTGAAGGGTCTGAAGGGTCTGAAGAGTCTGGAGGGTCTGAAGGGTCTGAAGGGTCTGGAGGGTCTGAAGGGTCTGAAGGGTCTGAAGGGTCTGGAGGGTCTGAAGGGTCTGAAGGGTCTGAAGAGTCTGGAGGGTCTGAAGGGTCTGAAGGGTCTGGAGGGTCTGGAGGGTCTGGAGGGTCTGGAGGGTCTGAAGGGTCTGAAGAGTCTGGAGGGTCTGAAGGGTCTGAAGGGTCTGGAGGGTCTGAAGGGTCTGGAGGGTCTGGAGGGTCTGGAGGGTCTGAAGGGTCTGAAGAGTCTGGAGGGTCTGAAGGGTCTGAAGGGTCTGGAGGGTCTGAAGGGTCTGGAGGGTCTGAAGGGTCTGAAGGGTCTGGAGGGTCTGAAGGGTCTGGAGGGTCTGAAGAGTCTGGAGGGTCTGAAGGGTCTGAAGAGTCTGGAGGGTCTGGAGGGTCTGGAGGGTCTGAAGGGTCTGAAGAGTCTGGAGGGTCTGAAGGGTCTGGAGGGTCTGGAGGGTCTGGAGGGTCTGGAGGGTCTGGAGGGTCTGGAGGGTCTGGAGGGTCTGAAGAGTCTGAAGAGTCTGGAGGGTCTGGAGGGTCTGAAGGGTCTGAAGGGTCTGAAGGGTCTGAAGAGTCTGAAGGGTCTGGAGGGTCTGAAGAGTCTGAAGAGTCTGGAGGGTCTGAAGGGTCTGAAGGGTCTGAAGGGTCTGAAGGGTCTGAAGAGTCTGGAGGGTCTGGAGGGTCTGAAGGGTCTGAAGAGTCTGAAGAGTCTGGAGGGTCTGGAGGGTCTGAAGGGTCTGGAGGGTCTGGAGGGTCTGAAGGGTCTGAAGGGTCTGAAGGGTCTGAAGGGTCTGAAGGGTCTGAAGAGTCTGGAGGGTCTGGAGGGTCTGAAGGGTCTGAAGAGTCTGAAGAGTCTGGAGGGTCTGGAGGGTCTGAAGGGTCTGAAGGGTCTGAAGGGTCTGGAGGGTCTGAAGGGTCTGAAGGGTCTGAAGGGTCTGGAGGGTCTGAAGGGTCTGAAGGGTCTGAAGGGTCTGGAGGGTCTGAAGGGTCTGAAGGGTCTGAAGGGTCTGGAGGGTCTGAAGAGTCTGAAGGGTCTGAAGGGTCTGGAGGGTCTGAAGGGTCTGAAGGGTCTGGAGGGTCTGGAGGGTCTGGAGGGTCTGCGCTTGGTGAGTTTCTAACAGGAAAAGACGTTTTCGTGTGTCTTTCCGTGTAGAGAAGCTAGAGCTAAAGAGCTAAAGCTAGCTAGCGTATTTGTTTTGAAGCTCTGATTGGTTGAAGCAGCTGTCAGTCAAAGTCCACAGGGGGAGAGGCGGGATTCAGTGAAACAGAGCGTTTTCTCTTCCGGGTTTCAGAATTAGCCCCAGAAAATTTATTTCTCACAAAATGACTTTAACTTAGCGCCGAAAATTAACTATGACCCTGTTAATGTCATTTCCAGGGTTTGGACGAGCTGAAGAAGCAGGATACAGGTCCTTCAAGCAGCGTATTTCATCACTGACTGGATTCTTCACAGTACTTCCTGACAACAGTCCCAGGACGACCGGGGAGAGACGCTCGCAGTGCTCCAGCTCTGCAGAGGAGGACCAGTTCTCTGGCAGGACGTCTGGCTCCACACTGAGACTGAGCTTCGCTTCACAGACACCCAGTGAATTCTGGGAGCGCAGAGAGGCAGGATCCACTCAGAGGGCAGAGGGCAGAGGGCAGAGGGCAGAGGGCAGAGGTCATTCTGCTTCCTGTGGCAGCATCTTCGCTTTGTGAGTCTGACTTCTCTGCTGCTGCTGCACTGAAGACCAGGTCCAGGTCCAGGTCCAGGTCCAGGTCCCAGCTGAACGCTGCTGCTGCACTGAAGACCAGGTCCAGGTCCAGGTCCAGGTCCCAGCTGAACGCTGCTGCTGCACTGAAGACCAGGTCCAGGTCCAGGTCCCAGCTGAACGCTGCTGCCGCACTGAAGACCAGGTCCAGGTCCAGGTCCAGGTCCCAGCTGAACGCTGCTGCTGCACTGAAGACCAGGTCCAGGTCCAGGTCCAGGTCCCAGCTGGAGCAGCTGAGAGGCGGAGCTCTGCAGAACCTGCTCATGGAGCCACTAGTCCTGGCCTCCTCATTTTGATTTAAAAAAAAAAGAAAAAAATCAGCACAAATTGTTTTATTGGTTTGTTTGTAGGTTAAAGTGTTTTTTATATTGTGCTCCTGAGTTCATGTTGCTGAAGTGAATTTGAATTTGTTATTATTTATTGATTTTGTTTAATTTGATTTTCCAGCAGCAAATGGAGCAACGAGTCTGTCAGAATGTTCACAGGTTAAACCAGGAGGTTATTAGTTTTTTGAATTTCAGGCAAATTGATGCTCTTTAAATCTTTTCTTTTACAGACTAAACACTGTTAATAAAGTCTCTCCTGTGAGCTGACCTGTGTCTCTGTCTCTCTGTCTCTCTGTCTCTCTGTCTCTCTGTCTCCTTTGTTTTCTTTAATGTTAACGAAGATGTTCTGCAGAGGCGGACCTGGAACCCTTTTATAGACCAAGGCTGTTATTGATAGTGGGGGGGGGGGGGGGGGGGGGGGGGGGGGCACTGCGTTAGAGACAGGGACAGGCAGGGACAGGGACAGGGCCCGTCTGGGGGGGGCTCGGTACAGGACGCTGGGGGCGGAGCCAGCCGTTAGAGACAGGGACAGACAGGGACAGAGACAGGACAGAGACAGACAGGGACAGACAGGGACAGAGACAGACAGGGACAGAGACAGACAGACACAGACAGGGACAGACAGGGACAGACAGGGACAGAGACAGACAGGGACAGAGACAGACAGAGACAGACAGGGACAGAGACAGACAGAGACAGAGAGGGACAGAGACAGACAGAGACAGACAGGGACAGAGACAGACAGGGACAGACAGGGACAGAGACAGACAGAGACAGACAGGGACAGAGACAGGACAGAGACAGACAGGGACAGACAGGGTCAGAGACAGACAGGGACAGACAGGGACACAGACAGGACAGACCTTTTCTCTGGTTGACATCAATGTCCAGCAGCTGGTTCAGAGTCTGATTCACTGCAGAGACACAAGAACAAGAGACACTCTGAGACACTGTCTCAGAGTGTCTCAGTGTGTCTCAGAGTGTCTCAGTGTGTCTCGGTGTGTGTCAGTGTGTGTCAGTGTGTCTCGTTGTGTCTCAGTGTGTCTCAGAGTGTCTCAGTGTGTCTCAGTGTGTCTCGGTGTGTCTCAGTGTGTCTCAGTGTGTCTCAGTGTGTCTCAGAGTGTCTCAGAGTGTCTCAGTGCGTCTCAGTGCGTCTCAGTGTGTCTCAGTGTGTCTCAGTGTGTCTCAGAGTGTCTCAGTGTGTCTCAGTGTGTCTCAGAGTGTCCTACATGTCCTGCAGTCCTCGTCCACTCCGTCTCTGCACTGCTTCGCTCCGTCACACTCCAGACTGCCGTCCTCACAGGTCAGCTGATCAGGAGGACAGGGGGACACACACCCCTCTGGAGACACACACACACACACACACACACACACACACACACACACACACACACACACACACACACACACAGGTGAGTGTTGTTCCCTCACAGAGAGACGGTCATCCATTTCAATACCAGGACCCTCCACTTCCTGTCCTCTCCTGTCCCCATTTCCTGTCCCCTGTTTTCCCCTGTCCTCTCCTGTCCTCTTCTGTCCTCTTCTGTTGTCCCCATGTCCTCCCCTGTCCTCTCCTTTCCCTCCCCTGTCCTTCTTCGTCCCATGTCCTCTCCTGTCTCCTGTCCTCCCGCTGTCCCCATGCCCTATCCTGTCCTCCCCTGTCCTCCCCTGTCCTCTCTTGTCCCCCCGTCCTCCCTGTCCTCCCTTGTCCCCTCCTGTCCCCCCGTCCCCTGTCCTCCGGATAGATGAAGTTGGACTGACCAGTGGAAGCTCCAGCGACTCGTCTCTCCAAGGACACTGAAGACAGAAGACATCCGGTCAGTGTGTGTGTGTGTGTGTGTGTGTGTGTGTGTGTGTGTGTGTGTGTGTGTGTGTGTGTACCTGCCACCCCGCTGCAGGCGGACACACACTCCGCCTCAGACAGGAAGTTGTTCTTGTTTCCTTTACAGCCGCCGTAGACGAAGCGCTCACACACACCCGACGACGCGTTGTAGCGCCAGCGGGGGAAGAAGGCCCTGCAGGGCCCCACGGAGAGCTGGGCCAGGCAGTACGCTGCGCACGCACGCACACACACACACACACACACACACACACACACACACAGATACCTGGTATAAATCCAGAGGCTCCTGCTGCGCTCAGACACAACAGAAACACACACCTGGTAGGACAGGTTCAGCTTGTGTGTGTGTGTGTGTGTGTGTGCGTGTGTGTGTGTGTGTGTGTGTGTGTGTGTGTGTGTGTGTGTGTGTGTGTGTGTGTGTGTGTGTGTGTGTGTGTGTGTGTGATATTCAGGTCTGACCAGTCTGGGCTGTGACTCAGTGTACAAACTGTAGCGTGAAGAGAGCTGCAGTATTTCTGTAACACACACGCACGCACACACACACACACACACACACACAGACACACACACACACACTCACTGCTGGACAGCTCCAGGCTGAGGACGAGGACGGAGGTGTTGGAGGAATGTGATTGGCCGTTGGAGTCGGTGACGGTGAGCTGGAAGACGAACCTGCCGGGACGCAGCTGGGACAGCCGGACCTGGTCTGGGAGGGGCGTGGCCTGACACACACACACACACACACACACACACACACACACACACACACACACACAGTGATTCCTCGAAGCCCCGCCCCTGAAAGAGAACAATGCCCCTCTAAGCCCCGCCCCTGATAGAAACGGTCTTCTAAGCCCCGCCCCTGGTGGAACGTGTCCCTGTAAGCCCCGCCCCTGGTGGAACACGTCCCTGTAAGCCCCGCCCCTGATAGAAAGCTGTCCTGTAAGCCCCGCCCCTGGTGGAACGTGTCCCTGTAAGCCCCGCCCCTGATAGAAAGCTGTCCTGTAAACCCCGCCCCTGGTAGAATGTGTCCCTGTAAGCCCCGCCCCTGGTAGAATGTGTCCCTGTAAGCCCCGCCCCTGGTGGAACGTGTCCCTGTAAGCCCCGCCCCTGGTGGAACGTGTCCCTGTAAGCCCCGCCCCTGATAGAAAGCTGTCCTGTAAGCCCCGCCCCTGGTGGAACGTGTCCCTGTAAGCCCCGCCCCTACCTCCATGCGGACCCCGCCCCCGCTCTGCTGGCTCCAGCGGTAGTCCGTCAGCTGGGAATCGAACAGCGCCAGGCTCTCCGTGCCGTTCAGGGTCACCGGGACGCCCGGCTGGACGATGACATCACGGCCCGTGATGGCGATGGGCGGAGCCATGTCACCTGATCAACCAATCACAGCCTGAAGACACCTGACAAACTGACAGCTCCACTGACCAGGTCTAGACCCGGTCTGGACCCGGTCTGGGCTCAGGTTCTGGCCTGGGGTCTGGACCTGGTCTGGACTGTGGACTCACCTGGTCCCTGTGGTCCCTCCAGGTACTTCCGGAACACAGAGTCCAGGATGTAAGTCTGGAAGCCGGTTTCGTGCACGAGCCTGCACACGAAGCGGTTCCTGCGCACGCAGTTAAACAGGGTGCACGTGCGCGTGTCGCCACCGCTCATATCCAGCTGCGCTACGTTGCAGCGCGCCTCCACGCAGCAGGCGCGTTCACACTCCTCCGCCGAGCGGACGCGCGCGGCGGCCAGCAGGACCGCGCCCTCCCGCAGCGCGTCCTGCGCGTCCAGCAGGAAGTCCTGCTTCCCGCGGCGGAGGCCGCAGGGCGCCGCGCGCTCCTCCTGCTGCTCCGCCGCTCCGCCGGGCCGCACGAGGAGCAGGAGCAGCAGGAGCGGGAGAGGAGGCCGGAGCCGGGGGGAGCGGGGGGAGCGGGGGGAGGAGGAGGAGGAGGAGGAGGAGGAGGAAGGCATGGCTCTGTCTCAGAAAAACGTCCGCAGCTCCGCGCGCTCTCAGGATCCCCAGTTCGAGTCCGCCGTTCCTCAGGTGTGTGTGTGTGTGTGTTGTCCTCAGGTGAGTGACACACACCTGCTCAGGAACACACGGAGCCCGCCCTGTGACGTCACACAGGTGCGGCAGGTGCGAGCACGTGACCACGAAACGTGTCCCTCCGAAACAAAGCGTGACGTCACTGTGTGTCAAACTGTTTACTGACAAGTGTGTGTGTGTGTGGGCGTGCGTGTGTGTGGGAGTTGATAAGGGGACAATAACAAAACCTTGCAGTAACACGTGTTGGTCACGTGTCAGTAAAATGAAATTACCACCGCTGAACGTCCTTTTGGGTTGGACTGAACTGAACCGACCAATCACAGCGCTCGTTGTCAGTCACATGTCCAGCTGTGTCAGCAGAACTTGTGACAGCAACATGGTTCAGATGATCAGTTCAAGAGCAGCTCAATAACCAGGAAGTAGCCCATCGTCACGGTAACCAGGTCATATGACCAGAGAGAAACTCCTCCCCCTGGTTCTCCGTCTGTTGTCATGTGTCCTGTCAATCAAACTGCAGCTGAGATCAGATAAGCCCCGCCCCCTCCTGTCAGAACGCAGGTGAGACTGAAGACCCAAGTCAGGGGAGGAGGGGCCAAGGAGGAGGAAGGGGCGGAGTCAGATTTCAGGTGAGGGGGGCGGGGTCAAGGTGCAAAGGGGAGGTGCAGAGTCAGGTTACAGTTGAGGGGGGGCGAGGTTGGGTTACAAGTGAGAGGGGGAAGAGTCAGGTTACAGGTGAGAGGGGGAGGAGTCAGGTTACAGGTGAGAGGGGGAGGAGTCAGGTTACAGGTGAGAGGGGGACGAGTCAGGCTACAGGTGAGAGGGGGAGGAGTCAGGTTACAGGTGAGAGGGGGACGAGTCAGGCTACAGATGAGGGGGGAGGAGTCAGGCTACAGGTGAGAGGGGGAGGAGTCAGGCTACAGGTGAGAGGGGGAGGAGTCAGGCTACAGGTGAGAGGGGGAGGAGTCAGGTGGATTACAGTCAGGTTGGCACCAATCCAAGTCGGCCCTGGCCAACTCGGCACCGCCCCCGGGATACAGTCAAATCGGCATCAAGCCAAGTCGGCCTCGTGGGGCGGGGGGGGGGGCTCTCAAGTGGCCGAGTTGGTCGGTGCTGACTTCACAGTAAGCTGATTACCAATATGGCCAAAAGCCTCTTTTTTTTAATCATGATGCAGCTGCGGCGCGACGATTTGCACAGTTTTTTTCGTGCGCCGCTTCTCCTCACGTAGCAGGGGGCGGAGCCTGGAGGACAAACTGTGTGATGATGGAGACTGACAGGTTAGAGGTGGAGGATGGACCTGGAGCTTCATGTTTGACGTTCTGTTTGAACCGAGTAGCTTAGCTACGAGCGCGCAGCGCGAGCGGCTGTCTGGTCATGTGACCAGATCATGTGACCAGGCGGCGTTTGATCAAACCAGTCGCCTGCATTATAATTAAAACTGTGTAAATCGTCGCACCGCAGCCGACATCGTGATAAAAAAAAAGGCTTTTGGTTGAGTTGGTAAGCAGCTTACTGTCAAGTCGGCACCGACCAACTCCACCACTTGAGAGCCCCCCCCAGAGGCCGACTTGGATTGGTGCCGACTTGACTGTATCCCGAGTCAGGTTACAGGTGAGAGGGGGAGGAGTCAGGTTACAGGTGAGAGGGGGAGGAGTCAGGTTACAGGTGAGAGGGGGAGGAGTCCGGTTACAGGTGAGAGGGGGAGGAGTCGGGTTACAGGTGAGAGGGGAAGGAGTCAGGTTACAGGTGAGAGGGGGAGGAGTCGGGTTAAAGGTGAGAGGGGGAGGAGTCCGGTTACAGGTGAGAGGGGGAGGAGTCGGGTTACAGGTGAGAGGGGGAGGAGTCAGGTTACAGGTGAGAGGGGGAGGAGTCGGGTTACAGGTGAGAGGGGGAGGAGTCAGGTTACAGGTGAGAGGGGGAGGAGTCAGGTTACAGGTGAGAGGGGGAGGAGTCGGGTTACAGGTGAGAGGGGGAGGAGTCAGGTTACAGGTGAGAGGGGGAGGAGTCGGGTTACAGGTGAGAGGGGGAGGAGTCAGGTTACAGGTGAGAGGGGGAGGAGTCGGGTTACAGGTGAGAGGGGAAGGAGTCAGGTTACAGGTGAGAGGGGGAGGAGTCGGGTTACAGGTGAGAGGGGAAGGAGTCAGGTTACAGGTGAGAGGGGAAGGAGTCGGGTTACAGGTGAGAGGGGAAGGAGTCAGGTTACAGGTGAGAGGGGGAGGAGTCGGGTTAAAGGTGAGAGGGGGAGGAGTCCGGTTACAGGTGAGAGGGGGAGGAGTCGGGTTACAGGTGAGAGGGGGAGGAGTCAGGTTACAGGTGAGAGGGGGAGGAGTCGGGTTACAGGTGAGAGGGGGAGGAGTCAGGTTACAGGTGAGAGGGGGAGGAGTCAGGTTACAGGTGAGAGGGGGAGGAGTCGGGTTACAGGTGAGAGGGGGAGGAGTCCGGTTACAGGTGAGAGGGGGAGGAGTCGGGTTACAGGTGAGAGGGGGAGGAGTCGGGTTACAGGTGAGAGGGGGAGGAGTCGGGTTACAGGTGAGAGGGGGAGGAGTCAGGTTACAGGTGAGAGGGGGAGGAGTCGGGTTACAGGTGAGAGGGGGAGGAGTCGGGTTACAGGTGAGAGGGGGAGGAGTCCGGTTACAGGTGAGAGGGGGAGGAGTCGGGTTACAGGTGAGAGGGGGAGGAGTCAGGTTACAGGTGAGAGAGGGAGGAGTCAGGTTACAGGTGAGAGGGGGAGGAGTCGGGTTACAGGTGAGAGGGGGAGGAGTCCGGTTACAGGTGAGACGGGGAGGAGTCGGGTTACAGGTGAGAGGGGGAGGAGTCGGGTTACAGGTGAGAGGGGGAGGAGTCGGGTTACAGGTGAGAGGGGGAGGAGTCAGGTTACAGGTGAGAGAGGGAGGAGTCGGGTTACAGGTGAGAGGGGGAGGAGTCCGGTTACAGGTGAGACGGGGAGCAGTCAGGTTACAGGTGAGAGGGGGAGGAGTCGGGTTACAGGTGAGAGGGGGAGGAGTCAGGTTACAGGTGAGAGGGGGAGGAGTCGGGTTACAGGTGAGAGGGGGAGGAGTCAGGTTACAGGTGAGAGAGGGAGGAGTCAGGTTACAGGTGAGAGGGGGAGGAGTCTGGTTACAGGTGAGACGGGGAGCAGTCGGGTTACAGGTGAGAGGGGGAGGAGTCGGGTTACAGGTGAGAGGGGGAGGAGTCGGGTTACAGGTGAGAGGGGGAGGAGTCGGGTTACAGGTGAGAGGGGGAGGAGTCGGAGCCTGGTAAACCAGGCGGAGCAGTGTGACGGCCGAGCCAATCAGTGTTTCCACTTTTTGTTTTCCGGTTTCTTTGGAAAGGTTCTAACAGGAAAGGACGTTTTTGTGTCTTCGCGTGTCGAGAAGCGAACACATGTTGATGCTTCATTTGTTTTGAAGGTGATTTGTTGTGAAGCGGCGCCCCCTGCAGGTAGTCTGTACCGCCCCGTCCCCAGACCCCCCCAGCAAAGTGGGCGGGGCCTGTTCACCAGGCTGAGTGAGACTTTCTGCCACACCCTGGAAACACTGCAAGCTGGAACAGGCCCACACACACACACACACACACACACACACACACACACACACACACACACACACACACACACACACACACACACACACACACACGCACGCACGCACGCACGCACACACACACACACACACACACACACACACACACACACACACACACACACACACGCACACACACACACACACACATATACACAAAGACACACATGCAGACACACACACAGAAACACACACACACACATACACACAAAGACACACATGCAGAAACACACACACACACACACATGCACGGATGCACGTGTTGGGTTTGCCACTCTTTAGGGGACATTCCATTGACTCCCATTCATTTCTAGCCCCTAACCCTGACCCTTACCCTGACCCTAACCCACACCAAAACAAAGCGTAGCCCTAAAGAAATGTTTTTGCACTTTTACTTTTTTCAGTAACAACAACATGGTCAAGAAAACACTGTTTCCCTTCATGGGACCCAAGAAATGTCCCCACAAATGACACTGTGCCTGGTTTTCCTATGTTGTGGGGACATTTTGTCCCCACGACCATACGAAAACCCGCACACAGACACACAGACACACACAGACACACACACACACACACACACACACACACACACATACACACACACATACACACAAAGACATACATGCAGACACATACAGACACAGAAATACACACACACACACACACAGACACACACACACACACACACATACATGCAGACACACACACTCCCACAGTGTCGGTGAAGTTGAATCGAGAGGATCAGGAAGATCCTGAGAGTCATGTCGTCAGGACTGCTCGGGGGACAGGACAGCTAACTGTCCGTGTCCTCGTCCTGGCTTCCAGCTCAGGCCCCTGTTCCTGATTCGGATCCTTCTGCTCCCAGTGCATTCTGGGATGGAGCGGTGACCTTTCTCTCCCTGACGGTCTCCAGTGGCGAGACGCATTCTCCACAGCGGGGAACCCGCTGGAGCCGGCCAGGATCTGGACCTGGACCTGGACCTGATTAGGAATCCTTTAGAACCAGCCTGGACCTGGACCCAGCAGGGAAACCTTCAGGGTGGACCAGGACCCTGCCTGACGCCCCGGGTGCTCATTTATTTCACTTGAGCAGGAAGGAGTTTCAGGAAGGTTCCAGCCTCTAAAGGTCTCCCCGTGTGTCCTCCATGTCCCCCCCATGTGTCCCCGATGTGTCCCCCTTGTGTTCTCCATGTGTCCCCCTTGTGTCCTCCATGTGTCCCCCGTGTGTCCTCCATGTGTCCCCCGTGTGTCCTCCATGTGTCCCCCATGTAATAATAATCACGATAATAATGATATTCTGTATACATGAGGCCACGATCAGACTGGACTGGACCAGACAGAACCAGATACAGGGCCGTCCTGTGGTTCTGGTCCTGGTCCTGGTCCTGGTCCTGGTCCTGGTCCTGGTCCTGGTCCTGGGCCTTTTCTGGTCCTGGGCCTCCTCTGGTCCCTGGTCCTGGGCCTCCTCTGGTCCCCGGTTCTCCTGAGCTCCTGCAGTCTGAAGCGGTCTAAAAACAGAAGGTGTGATCTGGTCCTGCTGTCGGCTTGCTGATAAACTCACAGACGTCTTTCTCCTAAAAAGGACGCCGACAGCCCAAGGTCCTGAATGCGACCCGGGTCCCGGCACCTGAAGGTCCTGAATGTGACCCTGTATCTTGTCGGCACTTTTCTCCTAATTTGGTCCAGAGAGAGTCTTTAAAACGGGCGTCTGCTGCCTGGAGGCTGCATTTGTCCCACTTCTCCTGGTGGGTGAGCTTCAGACTGCCGAGGACCTCCACCTCCACCTGCACCTCCACCATGGGCGACGCTCTGATGGCCGAGTTCGGGAAAGCCGCTCCGTACCTGAGGAAATCGGACAAGGAGCGTCTGGAGGCCCAGACCAGGGCCTTCGACATAAAGACCGAGTGCTTCGTGGTGGACGACAAGGTGGAGTACATGAAGGGACAGATCCAGAAGAAAGAGGGCGGCATGGTGACGGTGAAGAAGGAGGATGGCACCACGGCCAACGTCAAAGAGACCGACGTCCACCCTCAGAACCCCCCCAAGTTCGATAAGATCGAGGACATGGCCATGTTCACCTTCCTGCATGAGCCGGCGGTGCTGTTCAACCTGAAGGAGCGCTACGCCGCCTGGATGATCTACACCTACTCCGGCCTCTTCTGCGTCACTGTCAACCCTTACAAGTGGCTCCCCGTCTACGACTCCGAGGTGGTGGCGGCGTACCGTGGCAAGAAGAGGAGCGAGGCCCCGCCCCACATCTTCTCCATCTCGGACAACGCCTACCAGTACATGCTGACCGACCGGGAGAACCAGTCCGTCCTCATCACCGGAGAATCCGGCGCCGGGAAGACGGTCAACACCAAGCGGGTGATCCAGTATTTTGCCAGCATCGCCGCCGTCGGAGGCGGCGGCAAGAAAGATGCCAGCAAGGGGACCCTGGAGGACCAGATCATCCAGGCCAACCCGGCACTGGAGGCCTTCGGGAATGCCAAGACTCTGAGGAACGACAACTCGTCCAGGTTCGGAAAGTTCATCCGGATTCACTTTGGCACCAGCGGAAAGTTGTCGTCCGCCGACATCGAGACATACCTGCTGGAGAAGTCCAGGGTCACGTTTCAGCTGAAGGCCGAACGGAACTACCACATCTTCTACCAGATCCTGTCCAATCAGAAGCCAGAGCTGCTGGACATGCTGCTGATAACCAACAACCCGTACGACTACTCCTACATCTCCCAGGGTGAGGTGACGGTCGCCTCCATCAATGACGCCGAGGAGCTGATGGCCACCGACAGCGCCTTCGACGTGCTGGGCTTCACGCCGGACGAGAAGATGGGCGTCTACAAGCTGACCGGCGCCATCATGCACTACGGCAACATGAAGTTCAAACAGAAGCAGCGCGAGGAGCAGGCCGAGCCCGACGGCACCGAGGCCGCCGACAAGTCCGCCTACCTGATGGGGCTGAACTCGGCCGACCTCATCAAGGGGCTGTGCCACCCCCGGGTCAAGGTCGGCAACGAGTATGTCACCAAAGGCCAGGGCGTGGACCAGGTGTACTACGCCATCGGCGCGCTGGCCAAGTCCGTGTACGAGAAGATGTTCAACTGGATGGTGGTGAGGATCAACCAGTCCCTGGACACCAAGCAGCACCGGCAGTACTTCATCGGCGTGCTGGACATCGCTGGGTTCGAGATCTTCGACTTCAACACCTTCGAGCAGCTCTGCATCAACTTCACCAACGAGAAGCTGCAGCAGTTCTTCAACCACCACATGTTCGTTCTGGAGCAGGAGGAGTACAAGAAGGAGGGCATCGACTGGGAGTTCATCGACTTTGGCATGGACCTGCAGGCCTGCATAGACCTGATCGAGAAGCCTCTGGGGATCCTGTCCATCCTGGAGGAGGAGTGCATGTTCCCCAAGGCCAGCGACCAGACCTTCAAGTCCAAGCTCTACGACAACCACCTGGGCAAGAACAAGATGTTTGAGAAGCCGCGGGCGGCCAAGGGGAAGGCCGAGGCGCACTTCGCGCTGGTGCACTACGCCGGCACGGTGGACTACAACATCTCCGGCTGGCTGGTGAAGAACAAGGACCCGCTGAACGAGACGGTGGTGGGGCTGTTCCAGAAGTCGTCCCTGAAGCTCCTCAGCCTGCTCTTCTCCAACTACGCCGGAGGCGAGGGCGGAGACAAGGGGGCCGGGAAAGGAGCCAAGAAGAAGGGCTCATCCTTCCAGACGGTGTCAGCGCTGCACCGCGAGAACCTCAACAAGCTGATGAACAACCTGAAGACCACGCACCCGCACTTCGTCCGCTGCCTGATCCCCAACGAGAGGAAGACACCAGGCGTCATGGACAACTGCCTGGTGATGCACCAGCTGCGCTGCAATGGCGTCCTGGAGGGGATCCGCATCTGCCGGAAGGGCTTCCCCAACCGCGTGCACTACGGCGACTTCAAGCAGCGCTACAGGTACGGCAACTGACCGCGGGCAGGGCAACTGACAGGCAGGTAGGGCAACTGACAGGAAGAGCAACTGAAAGACAGAGCAACTGACAGACAGGGAGGGCAACTGACAGGCAGAGCAACTGAAACACAGAGCAACTGACAGACAACCGCGTGCATTACAGCGACTTCAAGCAGCGCTACCGGTACGGCAACTGACTGCGGGCAGGGCAACTGACCACAGGTTGGGCAACTGACAGACAGGTCGGGCAACTGACTCGCAGAGCAACTGAAAGACAGAGCAACTGACAGACAACCGCGTGCACTACGGCGCCTTGAAGCAGCGCTACTGGTACGGCAACTGACAGACAGGCAGGGCAACTGACAGGCAGCAAGAGCAATTGACAGCCAGAGCAACTGACACTGTACAACAACTGTGTAGGACAAACTGGACTGTAGGACAGAAGAGCTTTGCTGTCCTCACCCCTGACTGTAATTCATGCTGTCCCCCTGTGAGACGGTGCGTCAGTGTCCCCGTCTGTCCATCTGTCCACAGGATCCTGAACGCCTCGGCCATCCCGGACGGTCAGTTCCTAGACTGTAAGAAGAGCGCCGAGAAGCTGCTGGGGACGCTGGACATTGACCACACGCAGTACAAGTTCGGACACACCAAGGTCTTCTTCAAGGCCGGCCTCCTGGGGACGCTGGAGGAGATGCGGGACGAGCAGCTGTCCCGGATAATCACCCGGATCCAGGCCAATGCCCGCGCCCTCCTGATGAGGGCGCAGTTCGCCCGCATGGTGGAGCGGCGCGATGCCCTGATGGTCATCCAGTGGAACCTGCGCTCCTTCCTGGGGGTGAAGAACTGGCCCTGGATGAAGCTCTTCTTCAAGATCAAGCCGCTGCTGAAGAGCGCCGAGTCGGAGAAGGAGATGGCCACCATGAAGGACGAGTTCAACAAGCTGAAGGAGGCGCTGGAGAAGTCCGAGGCCCGGCGGAAGGAGCTGGAGGAGAAGATGGTGACGCTCCTGCAGGAGAAGAGCGAGCTGGCACTGCAGATCCAGTCGGAGCAGGACACCCTGACGGACGCCGAGGAGCGCTGCGAGCAGCTCATCAAGAGCAAGATCCAGCTGGAGGCCAAGCTGAAGGAGACGGCCGAGCGGCTGGAGGACGAGGAGGAGCTCAACGCCGACCTGACCGCCAAGAAGCGTAAGCTGGAGGACGAGTGCTCCGAGCTGAAGAAGGACATCGACGACCTGGAGCTGACGCTCGCCAAGGTGGAGAAGGAGAAGCACGCCACGGAGAACAAGGTGAAGAACCTGACGGAGGAGATGGCGTCGCAGGACGAGACCATCGCCAAGCTCACCAAGGAGAAGAGGGCCCTGCAGGAGGCGCACCAGCAGACCCTGGACGACCTGCAGAGCGAGGAGGACAAGGTCAACTGCCTGACCAAGGCCAAGGCCAAGCTGGAGCAGCAGGTGGACGATGTGGAGGGCTCGCTGGAGCAGGAGAAGAAGGTCCGGCTGGACCTGGAGCGCTGCAAGAGGAAGCTGGAGGGGGACCTGAAGCTGGTCCAGGAGTCCCTGATGGACCTGGAGAACGACAAGCAGCAGTTGGAGGACAGGCTGAAGAAGAAGGACTTCGAGGTGGCGCAGGTGAGCGGCAGGCTGGAGGACGAGCGGGCGGCGGCGGTCCAGCTGCACAAGAAGCTGAAGGAGAACCAGGCCCGGATGGAGGAGCTGGAGGAGGAGCTGGACGCCGAGCGCGCCGCCCGGGCCAAGGTGGAGAAGCAGCGGTGCGACCTGTCCCGGGAGCTGGAGGACATCAGCGAGCGCCTGGAGGAGGCGGGCGGAGCCACGTCGGCCCAGGTGGAGCTCAACAAGAAGCGGGACGCCGAGTTCCAGAAGCTGCGGCGGGAGCTGGAGGAGTCCACCCTGCAGCACGAGGCCACCGCCGCCGCGCTGCGCAAGAAGCACGCCGATGCCGTGGCCGAGCTGGGCGAGCAGATCGACAACCTGCAGCGCGTCAAGCAGAAGCTGGAGAAGGAGAAGAGCGAGCTGAAGCTGGAGCTGGACGACCTGGCATCCAGCATGGAGGCCGTGGCCCGGGCCAAGTCCAGCATGGAGAAGCTGTGCCGGTCCCTGGAGGATGGCGCCAATGAGTACCGGAGCAAACACGAGGAGAGCCAGCGCGCCGTCAACGAGCTGACCACGCAGCGCGCCAAGCTGCTGGCCGAGAACGGCGAGCTGGGCCGACGGCTGGAGGAGAAGGAGTGCCTGGTCTCGCAGCTGACCCGGGGCAAGACCTCCTCCGCCCAGCAGGTGGAGGACCTGCGGCGCCAGCTGGAGGAGGAGCTGAAGGCCAAGACCGCCCTGGCCCATGCCGTGCAGTCCGCCCGCCACGACTGTGACCTGCTGCGCGAGCAGCTGGAGGAGGAGCAGGAGGCCAAGGCCGAGCTGCAGAGGGCGCTGTCCAAGTCCAACGCCGAGGTCTCGGCCTGGAGGACCAGGTACGAGACGGATGGCATCCAGAGGACCGAGGAACTGGAGGAGGCCAAGAAGAAGCTGGTGCAGCGGCTGCAGGAGGCCGAGGAGGCCACGGAGGCCGTCAATGCCAAGTGCTCCTCCCTGGAGAAGACCAAACACCGGCTCCAGAACGAGATCGAGGACCTGATGCTGGACCTGGAGCGGTCCAACGCTGCCTCGGCCGCTCTGGACAAGAAGCAGCGCAGCTTCGACAAAGTGCTGGCGGAGTGGAAGCAGAAGTGGGAGGAGTCTCAGAGCGAGCTGGAAGCGTCACAGAAGGAGGCGCGCGGCCTGAGCACCGAGCTCTTCAAGATCCGGAACGCCTACGAGGAGAACTTGGACCAGCTGGAGACTGCCAAGAGGGAGAACAAGAACCTGCAGGAGGAGATCTCCGACCTGACCGACCGGCTGGGCGAAGGCGGCCGGAGCGCGCATGAGCTGGAGAAGATCCGCAAGCAGCTGGAGCAGGAGAGGGCGGAGCTACAGGCGGCGCTGGAGGAGGCCGAGGGCTCGCTGGAGCACGAGGAGAGCAAGGTCCTGCGGGCCCAGCTGGAGCTCAGCCAGCTGAAGGCCGACCTAGAGCGCAAGCTATCCGAGAAGGACGAGGAGACGGAGACGGCCAAGAGGAACTACCAGCGCATGCTGGACTCGCTGCAGGCCTCCCTGGAGGCCGAGACCCGGAGCCGCAACGAGGCGCTGCGGGTCAAGAAGAAGATGGAGGGCGACCTGAATGAGATGGAGGTGCAGCTGGGCCAGGCCAACCGGCAGGCGGCCGACGCCCAGAAGCAGGCCAGGACCCTGCAGGCCTTCCTGAAGGATGCGCAGCTGCAGCTGGACGACGCGCAGCACGCCGGCGACGAGCTGCGGGAGAACACCGCGCTGCTGGAGCGCCGCCACACCCTGCTGCAGGCCGAGCTGGACGAGCTGCGCGCCGCGCTGGAGCAGACCGACCGCAGCCGCAAGCTGGCCGAGCAGGAGCTGGCCGACGCCGCCGAGCGCGCGCAGCTGCTGCACGCCCAGAACGCCGGCCTCCTCAACCAGAAGAAGAAGCAGGAGGCCGACCTGCTGCGCCTGCAGGCTGAGCTGGAGGACGCCGTCCAGGAGAACCGCAACGCCGAGGACAAGGCCAAGAAGGCCATCACGGACGCCGCCATGATGGCCGAGGAGCTGAAGAAGGAGCAGGACACCAGCGCGCACCTGGAGCGCATGAAGAAGAACATGGAGCAGACCATCAAGGACCTGCAGCAGCGGCTGGACGAGGCCGAGCAGGTCGCCTCGAAGGGCGGCAGGAAGCAGCTGCAGCAGCTGGAGGCCCGCCTCCGTGAGCTGGAGGCGGAGCTGGAGGCGGAGCAGAGGAGGGGCGCCGAGGCCACCAAGGGCGTCCGCAAGTATGAACGCCGCGTCAAGGAGCTTACCTACCAGACCGAGGAGGACCGCAAGAACCTGTCCCGCCTGCAGGACCTGGTGGACAAGCTGCAGCTGAAGGTCAAGTCCTACAAGCGCGCCGCCGAGGAGGCGGAGGAGGCCGCCAACGCCAACACGGCCCGACTGCGCAAGCTGCAGCACGAGCTGGACGAGGCCGAGGAGCGCGCCGACACGGCCGAGGCCCAGGCCAACAAGCTGAGGGCCAAGACCCGGGACGGGGCCTCCAAGAAGGGCCTGGACGAGTGAGGGGTCTGAGCAGGAGGGCCCGGACCAGGGACGGGTCCTCCTCCGAGGGCCTGGACCAGGGATCCATGGATCTACTGGGCCCAGTATTTGAAAAAATTAAATCCAGATTAAATTGATCCAGATTTCCAAATCCATGGATCAGGATCTTCTATCCTGGTTCTTCAAAACTTTGCTAGATTGGATCAGAATAATCCTGATCCTCGAGGATCAAGCCGCCCTCAGGGTCACAGACCGGAGACAGAATGTGTTTTGTGTTGATCTTAAGGCTACAGAGATCTTTCATGAATTAATGCACCAAAAGCAAAAGTATTATATAGTAATTCAAAATATTATCTGTTGCATGGAGTCAATGTTCGCTTCAATTCTCTGTTTAAAGGTGCCTCAAGGAGTTTTTCAACTTTAAAAATACTTATTTTCCACCATAAATATGTTACAAATGCCCAGTGATGTGCAGAAGGTCCCTGACATATTCATTGCTAGTACCGCTAACAGCGCTAACTTCTCACTTGAAAGTTGCAGTGCCGGTCCGGACTGGGAGGATTTGAGAGGATGTGACGTAATGCGCTGGCCTGATTTCCTTAGGTTTCGTTTTGTCCACCATTACTCTGCCAGATGTTCAGCGAGCAACAACTGAGCTGGATTAGAAAAGCCCGGCTTCGAGCACTGCCTCCACTCCAGCAGACCCCAGCAGGCTGAAGAGACTTAGGCCCAGTCCCATTTCTCTTTCGAGCCCCTCCCCCTTTGAAACGGAGTGCTAAGGGGCAGGGCCGAAAGTAAAGCACTCTGAATTGGGACACCCCTTCGACGATCGCGTTCGTCATCAGTAGTCGCCGCTGCCAATGACGTTGGCAGAAGCGACAATTGTTTGCTGAAGAAGAATGTTTTTCTTACATTTTAAAACTTTATTGACAGAATATTGACGTTTATGAACTTCTTTCGTTGCGGACGCCGCCATCTTGCCGATCTTAGAAGGCTTTCTGGGAAATCTGTCATCCAGTGGCGGCCGGTGGCGAGGGGTACTTGCTTTGTCCGCCTACACCGTGAGTGGCGGGCGGGGTCAGTTCACTTCCGCATTGGCGGGAGCGCTCGTTTCCCACCCGCGCATTCCAGGAGGGCGGTGTTGAAGAAACCAGTTTATTGAAAATAATCGTCTATCTGTTGTGTTTGGAATGCGCCTGGAATGCGCAGGTGTGGAAATGAGCGCTCCCGCCAATGTGGAAGTGAACTAACCCCGCCCGCCAGTCACGGTGTAGGCGGACAAAACAAGCGCCCCTCGCCACCGGCCGCCACTGGATCATACCCCTCCATTTGGAGTGAGCCTCGGGAGAATCTCCATTTGGAGGGGTGAACAGCCCTCCCCCTCCGTCATAATGACAGTCGGGACACTCCTACCCCTCCGCCTGAACGCCAAAATGAGGGGGAGGGCCAAGGGGGAGGGGCTAAGGGGGGAAATGGGATTCAGCCTTAAAGTTACTGGAGCGCTGCTACAAGAGCCAGGAAGGAGTTCCCCTCTTCTGTGCACGTACATGGACACAAGCCACAGGCAGTGTTTCACTAAGCTGCAGTTACGCCCGAGGCCTGCAGGGGTCACTGTTTCGCACGAAACGTGCAAACTCCTTAATGCACATTTAAACAGTGGCCTCGTCACTGACCGTTCATATTTTGAGATGCATGTTATAAAAGGACGTCAGAGAGTAGTGTAAAAAAATGAAAACATGAGACAAACGTGAGATATCCAGCAGCTTTACTGAACAGAAACGAAGGGAAAACAAAAGTATTCCCAGAACTTCTAGAAAAAAATACAATTGCTGGAAAAGCAAATGGAAAAGTAGTGTGAAAACTTTCAGTTCAGGTGTTACAATTTTGAGTTGAGGAAATTTTTGTTGTTTGAATTACTTGTCTGACAACTGTGAAATTTGGATTTTTTTTTCTGTTCATCAAAAAAAAAACTACATGAAGAGGTTTAATTTATTAAAAATATCTTTTTATACTAATGATTGTGAGAAATGCAAGTAAAAGCTCTCTATGGATGAGTCTATGTGGAACTGATACCTGGGATCACACTGATCCGACCCTGAGGTGGATTATGTTAATGCTGGTTTTCAGGATAAACTGATCCAGGTTTGGGACTGAAGTTTTGAAATAAATTGATAAATTATCGAGATTAAATGCTGTTTGAAATACCCCATTTTGGATCAGATCTGGGTTTAATCCAATTCACCAGGATTAATCCTGTGGATTATGTTTGAAATACTGGGCCCTGGAGATCTCAGTGTGAGTAGATCATAGATCTGTGTGAATAGATCTGTAGACAGATGTGAGTAGATCACCCGGCTCTCCACATGGGAGCCCCTCCTGTAAAGTGTTGGAACCGGATCAATAAAAACCGATGAGAACCGGACTCGGGTTCTGATTCTTCATTCGTGCTTCCAGACGTTCCTCTCAGCACCGAGCTCCGGAAGTCTGGAAAGAACAAACAGGAAGTGGAGGGCTCCGCCTGGACAGAGACAGGCTGGCACTGAGGGACACTTCAGGGGGACACACAGGGAGAACATGCAAACTCCACACAGAAAGGCCCCAGGCAGAGGAGAGAGAGAGAGAGAGAGAGAGAGACAGACAGAGAGAGAGAGAGAGAGACAGAGAGAGAGAGAGAGAGTGTTGTAGGAGCCATGTATCATTTCTTTAAAGTGACCACCAGGGGGAGCAGGAGGGCTGAAGGCTCATAATGAGACTCAACATGCTTTTCAACATCATGAAATCCCCTCCAGTTACCCGGGTTACTCAAGTCGCTGCTACATGTCGAGTGGCGGCCATCTTTAAGGGTCTGGACTTCAGAAGGCTCATCCAAGATGGCGTCCATTTGAGAGAACCCAAAACCAACCAAGTAGGTCCAGCAGCAGACCGCAGGCCCCAATGACGCACATAGTAGACTATAGTAGTACTACTATATACGTCATTGGCAGGCCCTGCAAAACACGCCCACTTTGAGATGGTGGCCGAGAGAGACGATAGCTGAAGTAAGTAAACAGGTGTGTTCACGATGGCAGAGCCAGAGGTAGGCGGAGCTAGACGAAGCAGACGGCGCCGTGGGGCGGAGTTATCAGTCTGCCTCCAACTCTGACAGCCCTCTGTTCTCCATGTTTGTGTTTCTCATGACTCCCACCGTGGGGGGTGTGTATTTATGCAAATGAAGCGTGTTATTGCTGAGGAGAGGGCTGGGATCCAATCACCTGCCAGTATGGACCAGAGCGGTGGGCCAGGTAGCGGTGAGTTACTCTCCAGCAGCTCACAGCGGCTCCTCTGGGACCGATCTGGTTTGGGTCTCACCAGTTTTCCATGCCCTACGTAGGTCCTACGCATCAGTGACGCCGGGCCAAATCTGGGTGGGGCGGCTCAAAAGTCTTAAAGGTCTGCCTCTGGCTTTCTCACGTTGAACGTGCCTAATCACAAACACATAAAAATTAGGGTTTGGAATGATGATATGATTCCTTCACGTCTTCACTTCCGTTATACTTGCCGCCATTGTCGTGTTTTGGAGGGCCTGCGGGTCTGCAGCTGGACCCGACTCAGAAAAACCGGAGGTCCTCTTCCAAGATGGCGTCTGTGTGAAAGAACCCAAACAACCCGCAGGTCCTCATCCAAGATGGCGTCTGTGTGAAACACCCAAAGCGGAGGTCCTCTTCCAAGATGGCGTCTATACAATATGTCACAAACTATCCTGGAGAGGGAGGTCCTCATCCAACATGGCGGCTATGCCGACGTATCAGCAACAAAAGCAGCAATTACTCATATGTCCACCCAAAACGTCATCTATAAGTGTCCATGTGTCCACCCACAAGTGTGTCCACCCCAGTGTAATCTCCCCCCCCCCCCCCCGCGCCATGGACTGTTGTCCTGCAAGGTGTCTGGCAGAAGGTTCTCCACCAGCCACTGCAGAACATCCAGGTGTACACACACACACACACACACACACACACACACACACACACACAGGTTTGTATTTCTATCCTTGTGAGGACACTCATTGACATAATGCATTTACTAGCCCCTGACCCTGACCCTAACCCAGACCACAACACAGTCGAACCCTAAAGAAATGTTTTGACCTTTGACTGTTTTCAGTAACAACAACATGGTCAAGAAAACACTGTTTCCCTCATTAGGACCGGAAGAAGGTCCCACAAGGCACATCGTGCAGGTTTTCCCATCCTTCTGGGGACATTTGGTCCCCAGAAGGATAGAAAAACGCACCACACACACACACACACACACACACACACACAGTCAGGTAATACCAGCGGGAGCCCCCGGGGGGCGCCGCCCTCCATTGAAGGAAACGCTGACATGAATTGTAACTTTGGATGAAAACCTGACGGGACTCTTTAATCTTAAATTGGACTCAGAGTACAAACACAAACTTAGACAAAGCTCCGCCCACCGGAGGCCGAGGCCCCGCCCACTGGAGGCGGGGAGCCCCGCCCACCTGCAGAGGGTTCTGCATATACGCTGAAAGTGCAGGTTAGTTTGTTTTTGGTGTTCAAGTGCATCGTTTGTTCTCACAGTTATGGCTTGGCGGTGGCGGCGGGCGCGGCGGCGCCCCCTACAGTCTCTTGGTGTGCTTGGAGTTGTAGTGACTCCTCATGTCCTTGCGCAGCCGGAACTTCTCGCCGCAGACGCCGCAGATGTACAGGTGGACGTCCATGTGCTTCTCCAGCTGCTCGCCGCCGGGGAAGATCTGGAAGCACACCTGGCAGATGGTCTCGCCGGCCGACAGGTGGGAGATCATGTGACGCACGTGGTCGTGCTTGAGGAAGGTGCCCTGGTCGCAGACGGGGCAGACGTAGCGCGCCATGCCGCGGTGCATGTCGGTGTGCAGCCGCAGCTGCCGCTCGCGCAGGAACTGCTTGCCGCAGGTCTGGCAGGTGAACTGCTTCTCCTTGGTGTGCACGGTGTAGTGCTCGCGCAGGTGGCAGCGCTGGTAGAAGCCCTTGCCGCAGATGCCGCAGAAGTGCTTCCGGCGGTGGTCGGGCTCGCCGCCGTCCTCCAGCGCCGCCGGCCGGAACAGCTCCTGGTCGTGGCAGGTGAGGGCGTGCTCCAGCGCCAGGCCCTCGCTCTGGAACAGCAGGCCGCAGTGCGGGCAGGCCAGGTCGGCCGCCTCCAGGTCGCCCGCCTCCAGGTCGCCCGCCTCCAGGTCGCCCGCCTCCAGCAGGCCCTCGTCCAGCCCGTGCGGGTCCTCGTCCTCGCCGTGGGAGTCGGACTCGCCGCCGTGCGCCTCGCCGCAGCGCTCGGCGTGCTCCAGCAGCTGCCGGCCCTTGATGAGCACCTGACCGCAGCGGCCGCAGGCGCAGATGTGTCCCATGTGGTTGGACAGGTAGTGGGCGGACTTGTCCTCCTCTGCCAGCAGGGCGCCGCACAGTTCGCAGGGGGCGCCGTCGGCGTCTGGCTGCTCCTCTTTGACCTTGGGGAGCTTGGTGGGGATCCCCGAGTCGTCGCCGCTGGAGGCGTGGCCGTCCGGAGCGTCGGACACGCCGGGCTCCGGGTGGGGTTCCGACCCCGGCTCCTCCCACGGCGCGCCGCGCTGCCCGGCCCGGATCGTGGCGATCTCCGGGAAGGCGCTCTCCTCCGGCTCCGTCTTGACGGTTCCGCCGGACCCGGGGTCGGCGTCCGTCCCGGCGGCCACGGACCGGATGGCCAGGGCGGCGCCGGCTGTGGCCTCGGGCCAGTCCCGCTCTCCTTTGCAGAGGAGCCGGTGGTCGTCGGCGCTCTCGGGGGTGGAGCTCTCGGCCTTGCTGGAGTCGTCGCCCTCGGCGCCTCGGGGCGGCGGGTAGGACTTCCTGTTGGTGCAG
The DNA here is from genome assembly GCF_902148845.1 of Salarias fasciatus. Classification (NCBI taxonomy): domain Eukaryota; kingdom Metazoa; phylum Chordata; class Actinopteri; order Blenniiformes; family Blenniidae; genus Salarias; species Salarias fasciatus. Next base: position 149,900 of record NC_043759.1, on the reverse strand, counting down.
GTCAGGATGTGCTCGATGAGGAGCTTCTCGCAGCTGAAGACGAAGCCGCAGTCGTCGCAGGTGTAGGTGCGTCCGAACCGTGGCCGGTCTTTGAGGGCGGAGCTCCGGCCGCCGGACCTCTTCCTCAGGTCGCACGGCTGCTCGGACGACGCTTCTGCCGCCGCCAGCAGCGCCGCCGGCGCCGGCTCCTCCACCGCCCGCCTGCCAGGGACCGCGGGCACCGCTGGCCGGCCGCCGCCGCCGCCACCGCCCGGTTTGGGTCCGGGTTCTGCTTCGGGCGCGGCGGGCCTCGCCTGCTCGTACATCCGGACCCCGAACATCATCTTGCCGCCGGCCGGCCCAGCGGATGAGCTGGACGAGGACGCAGAGGAGGACGGGTGAGGTTGGAGCTGCGGATGTCCCGCAGGTCGTCCAGCGAGTCGGGGATGTAGTACATCTGCAGCGACGCCATGGACGCCTTCAGCTCCTCGAACTCGTAGCTGCCCACGGCGATGCGGCCCAGGTACATGAGCTGCAGGATGAGGTCGAAGCACTCGGCGCTGATCTGCATGTTGCTGAGGTCCAGGCGGGACGCCCCCTGCTGGTCCCGGATGAACAGCATCCGGAAGTAGGAGCTGCAGGCGGCCAGCACCGCCTTGTGGGCCCGGAAGTAGATGTCCCCGACGGCGATGAGGCAGTCGCACAGGAAGCCCCACTCGCGCTGGTTGTTGAGCTGCTGCAGGACGTGGTCGCTGTGGCTCGGCCTCGCCATCGCCCTGCGGAACACACCACACCGTCAGGGTCCGGGCCCCGAACCTGGACCTGATCTACAACTGATCCCACTGAATCAGGGATCCAGACGCTTTGGGAAGACCTGAGGACACCGGCTTTCTGACAGATTTCAGAGGGTTTGGACAGATTTGGAGACTTTTGGTCGTTATTGTCTTATGGGACAGCAGAGTCTCGTTCCTGTTCACAGTTCAGACTGGACTCCAGGACGAAGAATTCTGGGGCTGAGAACATGTCAAAATTCATATGTCAGTTATTAAACTCCAGACTGATCACAGACGCAGTGGTCTGTCTCCGTCTGTCTCTGAGAACGTCAGGCAGGAACCGTTCTGCAGGTGGAACCTCTCAGACTTCAATGACACCAAGTTTAATGGCTCCTTGAAGGTGTAATGTAGGATGTTCTATTTGCTTTGAGTTCCGGGTGGATCACCAAAACAACTGCTGGGTCTGTTTATCAGTCATTCTGCTGAGCTGCTTTCGTCCAGCCGTGTGCTCGCTCCCAATCACGTCCTACGTATTGCGCATTCGGAGTGTTTCTGTAGCCGAGAGCTTCGGTTCCAGCCAGGACTTACCGAGTCTGACATCGTGAAACTGGAACTGTTTCAGAAAATAAGCTTTCTGAGCGAGGCCGATCGCAGAAACCGTAAACGGAGCCGTGCACGCCCGGAGAAGGTGAGCTCGCGTTCGCACGCTTCCGCCATTGATCGGCGTTTCCTGGGAGGAGCAGCCGAGCTGGGAGGACGGTCTGGAGCATGCACGTTTTTCAAACAGCGAGTAACAGACGTTTGGCTTCGACTTTTCGAGAAAATCCTGCATTACACCTTTAAGTTCACTGAAGAATTCAGGCAGCTCATGTTTGGTCAGAATTATTCTAAAGGGTGAAACAGCTCTTTCAAAATAAGAGCTGAGAAACGTCTCCCACTGGGTTCCATGTTAATTAAAGGTATCTAGAACCTGCTGTCAGGTATCTGGTTACCTCACAGCAGGTTCTAGATACCTCCATTTAACTCGGAGCCCTGTGGGAGACGTTTCTCAGCTGATTCTGAGCTCTTATTTTGAAAGAGGCATTTCTCCCATCAGAATGATCTGACCTGAGGTGACTCTGCTGCTTCTCTTCAGTGAACTTCAGGAGCCGCTGACCTCGGGGTCATGACCCCGGAGGGTTCCCTGAGGCGCCCCGCCTCGACAGACCGTCTCTAACTGGAGCCTTGACTCTGAAACGCAGCACCGGATGCGGGAATGTCCGGGCCGCTTCATGACGTCACAGAGCTGCATCGCTGTCCCGCAACCCCCCCCCCCCCCCCCCCCCCCACGGTCCCGCCCGCCCCGCATCCAGCAGGCCGCGGGGCTCCGCACCGCAGCGGCCGCGGAGCGCTGCGGCCCGGACTCACCGTGGGTGGAGGAGCCGCCGAGGAGCTGCTGCTGGCGGAGGAACCGGGGAGGAACCGGGAGGAGGAACCGGGAGGAGGAACCGGGAGGAGGAGAACCACGGAGAGGAGGCGCTGCTCCTCCTTCTGTCTCTGCTCCTTCTCCTTCTTCTCCTCCGACTTCTTCTTCTTCTCCTTCTTCTTCTTCTTCTTCCCCTTAGTCTTCCTGTTCTTGGAGGACTTCCGCCAACAGGTTTTCAAAATAAAAGACTCGCATTTATTTGACTTCCTGGGAGATTAAAGCTTACACGCACACACACACACACACACACACACACACACACACACACACACACACACACACACACACACACACACACACGAATAAATGACACACACTACAGCAGGAAGCTGCGCTGCAGAGCCTCATGGGGGACCTGTTAAAGTTCTGGTCCAGGAGGGAGGCTGGGTGGGACAGCTGCCCCCTAGTGGTCAGGCAGCCAAATGATCAACGTTAACTACACTGCAGTGGCTGGACGCCCAGTGCCAACCCGGCCCCGCCTGGTCCCACCAGGGCCCCGCCTGGTCCCGCCTGGTCCCACCTGGTCCCACCTGGTCCCACCAGGGCCCCGCCTGGTCCCGCCTGGTCCCACCAGGGCCCCGCCTGGTCCCGCCTGGTCCCACCAGGGCCCCGCCTGGTCCCGCCTGGTCCCGCCTGGTCCCACCTGGTCCCGCAGGGCCCCGCCTGGTCCCGCCTGGTCCCACCAGGGCCCCGCCTGGTCCCACCAGGGCCCCACCTGGTCCCACCTGTTCCCGCAGGGCCCCGCCTGGTCCCGCCTGGTCCCGCCAGGGCCCCACCTGGTCCCGCCTGGTCCCGCCAGGGCCCCACCTGGTCCCGCCTGGTCCCACCAGGGCCCCGCCTGGTCCCGCCTGGTCCCACCTGGTCCCGCAGGGCCTCGCCTGGTCCCGCCTGGTCCCACCAGGGCCCCGCCTGGTCCCACCAGGGCCCCGCCTGGTCCCGCCTGGTCCCACCTGGTCACACCTGGTCCCGCCTGGCCACACCTGGTCCCGCCAGGGCCCCGCCAGGGTACCACCTAGGCCCCATCAGGGCCCCGCCAGGGCCCTACAGGGTACCACCAGATCCTGCAGGTCCCCCCTCTCTGGAGAGATCTGGAAAGAACCGTCTTGTGAGACGAACTGACTCAGTGATGGATCTGCTAAAGTTAGCTTACCGTTAGCTTACTGATGTTAACTTCACTATCACAACCCAACATCTGGAACCCCCACACCCCCCAACATCTGGAACCCCCACAGCACCCAACATCTGGAACCCACACCCCCCAACATCTGGAACCCACACCACCCAACATCTGGAACCCCCACAGCACCCAACATCTGGAACCCACACCCCCCAACATCTGGAACCCACACCCCCCAACATCTGGAACCCACACCCCCCAACATCTGGAACCCACACCACCCAACATCTGGAACTCACACCACCCAACATCTGGAACCCACACCCCCCAACATCTGGAACCCACACCCCCCAACATCTGGAACCCACACCCCCCAACATCTGGAACCCACACCACCCAACATCTGGAACTCACACCACCCAACATCTGGAACCCCCACAGCACCCAACATCTGGAACCCACACCCCCCAACATCTGGAACCCACACCACCCAACATCTGGAACCCCCACAGCACCCAACATCTGGAACCCCCACCACCCAACATCTGGAACCCACACCCCCCAACATCTGGAACCCCCACACCCCAACATCTGGAACCCCCACAACCCAACATCTGGAACCCCCACAGCACCCAACATCTGGAACCCCCACACCCCAACATCTGGAACCCACACACCCCAACATCTGGAACCCCCACCCCCCAACATCTGGAACCCCCACCACCCAACATCTGGAACCCCCACACCACCCAACATCTGGAACCCCCACCCCCAACATCTGGAACCCCCACCACCCAACATCTGGAACCCCCACACCACCCAACATCTGGAACCCCCACCACCCAACATCTGGACCTCATGGTGATGATGATAATGATGAAGAAGAAGATGATGATGATGACGCAGGTCGCCTCCACACTTCCGGGTCTGTTTGCTGGTCACGCCTCTCAGCGCGCGGTCACGTGCGCAGCCCCGCTGCTCTTCCT
>NC_043759.1:60935-142980 GCF_902148845.1 Salarias fasciatus | reverse complement strand
TCTTCACTCCTCTCCTCCTCCATCACTCCTCTCCTCCTCCTTCACTCCTCTCCTCCTCCATCACTCCTCTCCTCCTCCTTCACTCCTCTCCTCCTCCTTCACTCCTCTCCTCCTCCATCACTCCTCTCCTCCTCCTTCACTCCTCTCCTCCTCCTTCACTCCTCTCCTCCTCCATCACTCCTCTCCTCCTCCATCACTCCTCTCCTCCTGCTCCTTCTCTCCCCTCCTCCTCCTCCTTCTCTTTTTTTTTTTTTTTTTTTTTTTATTAGCAAAAAACAGTATACAGAGTACACAAATTAAACATAAGAGTACAGTGAATGCCAGGGGGTGTGTACAGTAAAAATTGCATTATACAATGTCAAATATGTGAAGTTTTGCACAAATATTAATAGTAGTCATAGCTTTTTTGTTAATAGAGTTTTTTAGGGTTGAGACATAAAATAATGTGTCACTGTGAAAATGTTTGAAATTGGGTTTAGTGTTTGAGAATTTACATTTATGAATATAGAATTTAGCTATCTATATTAATAGATTAATAATAAATACAGCGTCTTTATCTTTATGCTCTCTAAACAAGCAGAATACCACAATTTCCCATTTCAAGATGAAGTCCTTCAAAATATTTCTGTGTATGAAGTTACAGAAGTCCTTCCAGAATGTCTTTGAGTGTGTACATGTCCAAAATAGGTGTTGAACAGTCTCTGGATGAATACAGCAAAAAGCACAGTTCACATCGATATCCCTCTTGTATTTAGTCATGAAGTAATTTACAGGATAATATTTGTGAATAATTTTAAAAGATACTTCCTTCACCTTGTTTGTTAAAAGAAACTTGTTTGGGACGGACCAGACCTTTTTCCATAAAATATTATCAACAAATTGATTCCAGTATGAAACAACATGAGGGATAGATACAAGTTCTTTCTGGAACAACACTCTAATGTTTTTGTTGCAGTTTTTGTTTTGAGAAAAGCAAATTTTTCCAATTTGTGTTTCAATGACTTTGGGGAGGGAAACAGAAAGTGGCGTGGGCAAGATTGAACTTTTGAATAGCATAATAATGCCTGAAGGAATCGTTCTCTTTCTCTTCACTCTGCGTCCTTCCCCGGGATGACGTCACTGTGGTGTCAGCTGACCAAACAGGAAGTAGCTGAGCAGAGCCGCGACTCCAACAAACTAGAAGATCAGATTCAGCAGGAAGAAGAAAGAGAAAGGTTAGATCTGTCCAGACACGAACTATCTTAGTAGCGAGCAGCTTAGAGGCTGCTCAGAGGCTAACAGGCTGCTAACAAACTGCTAACCAGCTGCTCAGAGGCTAACAGGCTGCTAACCAGCTGCTCAGAGGCTAACAGGCTGCTAACCAGCTGCTCAGAGGCTAACAGGCTGCTAACCAGCTGCTCAGAGGCTAACAGGCTGCTAACAAACTGCTAACCAGCTGCTCAGAGGCTAACAGGCTGCTAACAAACTACTAACCAGATGCTCAGAGGCTAACAGGCTGCTAACCAGCTGCTCAGAGGCTAACAGGCTGCTAACAAACTACTAACCAGCTGCTCAGAGGCTAACAGGCTGCTAACCAGCTGCTCAGAGGCTAACAGGCTGCTAACAAACTGCTAACCAGCTGCTCAGAGGCTAACAGGCTGCTAACAAACTACTAACCAGATGCTCAGAGGCTAACAGGCTGCTAACCAGCTGCTCAGAGGCTAACAGGCTGCTAACCAGCTGCTCAGAGGCTAACAGGCTGCTAACCAGCTGCTCAGAGGCTAACAGGCTGCTAACAAACTGCTAACCAGCTGCTCAGAGGCTAACAGGCTGCTAACAAACTACTAACCAGCTGCTCAGAGGCTAACAGGCTGCTAACAAACTACTAACCAGCTGCTCAGAGGCTAACAGGCTGCTAACCAGCTGCTCAGAGGCTAACAGGCTGCTAACAAACTGCTAACCAGCTGCTCAGAGGCTAACAGGCTGCTAACCAGCTGCTCAGAGGCTAACAGGCTGCTAACAAACTGCTAACCAGCTGCTCAGAGGCTAACAGGCTGCTAACCAGCTGCTCAGAGGCTAACAGGCTGCTAACCAGCTGCTCAGAGGCTAACAGGCTGCTAACCAGCTGCTCAGAGGCTAACAGGCTGCTAACCAGCTGCTCAGAGGCTAACAGGCTGCTAATAAACTACACTAAGGCTAACCCAGGCTGCTAACCAGCTGCTAACAGGCTAACATGTAGTCCAGCAGGGAATGTTCTTCCCTGGAAAATGGACAAAGTCCTGTAGCATGTGGTTCCAGACCAGACTGAGATGAAAGGACAGACACACACACACACACACACACACACACACACACACACACACACACACACACACACACACACAGGCGGCTGTGTCATTTTTTGTAATTATAAAGACAGATCCATCCACAGTTTTCTGACGTGGAAACTCCAAAACTGGAAAAAGCTCAAACAGCTTTATGAAGCGGCCAGTTCCCCCAAAGGTGAAGGAAACTCATTTTGAAATTATTCACAAGAAATACTGGGTCGGAGAATTCTTACAAACCAGATGTGGCTTTGAAGTGAATCCCTGTGCTTTCTGTGAACCAAACAGATCTTTCCAACATTCCTTCCTTTCCTGTCCTCCCTCCTAATCATGTTGGGCTGGCGTGAGACTGGATTCCCCTCCAGACCAGTGATGTTCAGAGTCTCTCTGACATTTTACATGACAGAACGTATCCAGACAGCTTCATCTACTGGTATCAATGAAATTCATCAGCTGGGAAAACATCATTTACATTGCAACGAATGGAAGAGTAAAAAAACCTTTAACCATTTCAAAAATCAGTTTGACCTTTATTTTCTGTCTCTGGAAAGAACGTCAGGCACTGCTCCCAAAAAAAAAAAGCCGTGATCTGTCCCGTTTTCCTTTGATTTGATAGAGCAGACCAGTGGAGATTCAGTTGATGTGAACTTGTGTTGGTTTGCTTGTGTCGTGTTTGATTGCCCCCCCTGTAATCCGTATCTTCTTGCTGTGATATTATCTGTGCCGTTTGTAGATGTTTTCTTTTTAATAAACAAAGAAAGTGACGCTGGCGTTCTCTCCGCAGTATGGAGGATGATGAACTTCCGCCAGCGGATGGGCTGGGTGGCCGTGGCGTCGTACCTGCTGCTGAGCGTCATGGCGGCGTACTACGTGTTTGAGGTCCACAGCCTGAGCCTGGAGCTGGTGCAGCGGGCCGCGCCCGGGCCCGGGCCGTCCGCCCGGCCGCCGCCGCCGCTGCCCGGCTGGGCGTGGGCGTGGCTCTTCCTCCTGCCGTACCTGCAGCTCTTCCTGGTGCTGTTCTCGTGCACGCGCGCCGACCCGCACGCCGTGGGCTACTGCGTCCTGCCCGTCTGCCTCGCCCTGCTCCTCAGCCGGCGCCACGCCGCCAAGCCCGCCGGCCGCCGCCCGGGCCTGCTCATTGACACTTAGGCGGGGTGCTGGTGACCTTTACCGGCCGGCCCCTGATTGGCCGACGTCTGTGGAGGAGAACCGGCGGCGCCGCGGCTGCGAGCCAATCAGACACTGACAACGCCGTGGTTACCATGACAACTTTAATACAGTAATGAACACAGCCGTCCTCAGCTCCGGGGTCTTTTAGCCGCCGGCTGGAGGTCAGAGGTCAGGGCGGGGCCTTCCTCCTCTTCCTCCTCTTCATCACCGTCCTCTTCCTCTCCTGAAGCACAGAAACCATCAGTTCAGCAGGTCTGACTCCACACCGTCACCGAGGAGAACCGCAGGTCCCGAGGGTTCTGCCGGGTTCTCCCGGGTTCTCCCGGGTTCTCCCGGGTTCTGGAGGTGCTGACGCAGCAGTGCTCCTACAGAGATCTCTGAACTTCTCTGGGCGTTCGGGTTCCGGGGAGGCTCTGACTGTTCGCCAGGTTCAGAGAGAACGTGTTGAGGAACGTTCTCCAGACGTTCCCATCAGGATGAATAAAGTTCTCTGAGTTCACGACACCCCGACTCGTCTGTGCTTCTAATGTAACCGCCACACTGAGCCGGGCGCCGCAATCCGTGTATCATTCGTTCATTTGATATTCAATTTAGAATCAAAAAACAAAATATTGAAAAATGAGTCGTTTTTCCTTTTTTTGTTTTTAAAATAAAAACAAATAAATGAAAATTGGTTTGTTTTTCAATATCCCGTTTGTTAAGACAGATCAAATAAAGGAAAGTTGAAATACGGCCGCAGAGCAGACTTTAATGTCATTTTTCAATTTCTTCGATCTCCGTGACCCGGAAGTTGTACCGTCTGCGTTTTGGTTTTTGTCGGCGGGAAAGTGGGCGGGTCACGGGACCCTGTGGGTCAGATTAAGGCCAGCACACACTACAGAATCCCGATCTTCTCCCGGCTGAAGCCGACAGGGTCCGACTGTCGGGAGTCTGAATGAGTTCGGGTCCGATCTTCGTGTCGTGTTCGGGGGGTTCAGAGAGATTTTTTCCGGTCGGAGCCTCTCAGGAGGCGTCGGAAGGGGAGATCATAGATAATGAACATGTTTAATATTTCTGATCGCAAATCCTGTGGAGTGTGGAGCTCTGAGAGGCGCCGATCAGCTCCGAGCTGACCTGTCCACACCCTCGAAATAAAGCTCCCCGATTGGCTGGTGCTGCTGCTTAAAAAAAAACCCTCTCATCTGTCAGAGATGGAGACATATGTGAAATATATTCTCCACATGACAGTGAAAGAGAAAAGTCAGAACTCCTAAACTCAGCAGAGCAGATAGTGAGGGGTTAATCCTCAATAACTGGATCCTCCTGGATAAACTGTATTTCCTCCATTCAGACCCAAACTCCGATCTGATTCATTCATCTGCATCGCCAGTCCTGCAATAATCCCAAAGTAATAATTCATCTCCATTATTAACCATCACGGAAGAATGAGGAAAAAATACATGGAAAAAAAAAACTCTCTGACTCTCAGAGCGACAGAGCGACGTATAATGAAACTTACCAAAGCTCAATGAGATTTTATTCTGGTGTAAACTATCCAATCTGGGGACAAAAAGAATGATTTAAGATATTTGGTGATTCAAAAAAGTACCACAGACTGCTGCTAATAACTTTATTCTCCTGCTCCACAAGTAAAAAAAACAAACAAAAAAAACCCCGCACACATTAATAAGCTAAATTATGATCAAATGTGGAGGGTAAATTACATGAAAATGATTTAAACTATGGTTCCCTCTTCAGTAGCCTGCTAGAACATTTACATTTTCTGACAAATTCTGTAGCGCTGAAGGAGCGATACCGATGTGAATGAATGAACAGAGGGAATGAATGAATTTTCCCTTCTTGAAAATGAAGATGAATGTATGAAGGGAAACGCACAAAGTCTCGTTGGACTAGCGAGATTTGGAAGAGTGAGGAGCGATTCTCTGATGAAGAATTTGCTCGTGTGTGTTCTGCTCCAGAGCGACACACACACTAAAGATCAGGAGAGGAAGATCTGGTGAGATCTGATGTGTCCTCTGTTGTCTTCTCATGTGTGGTCTCTGAATCAGGGAAGATTGAAAAAATCCTGTAGTGTGCCGAGTGGAGCAGGAGTCCACTCCATCTCTGACAGATGAGAGGGTTTTTTTTAAGCAGCAGCACCAGCCAATCGGGGAGCTTTATTTCGAGGGTGTGGACAGCTCTACTCGGAGCTGATCAGCGCCTCTCAGAGCTCCACACTCCACAGGATTTGCGATCAGAAATATTAAACATGTTCATTATCTATGATCTCCCCTTCCGACGCCTCCTGAGAGGCTCCGACCGGAAAACATCTCTCTGAACCCCCCGAACACGACACGAAGATCGGACCCGAACTCATTCAGACTCCCGACAGTCGGACCCTGTCGGCTTCAGCCGGAAGAAGATCGGGATTCTGTAGTGTGTGCTGGCCTTAATCTGACCCACAGGGTCCCGAGACCCGCCCACTTTCCCGCCGACAAAAACCAAAACACAGACGGTACAACTTCCGGGTCACGGAGATCGAAGAAATTGAAAAATGACATTAAAGTCTGCTCTGCGGCCGTATTTCAACTTTCCTTTATTTGATCTGTCTTAACAAACGGGATATTGAAAAACAAACCAATTTTCATGTATTTGTTTTTATTTTAAAAACAAAAAAAGGAAAAACGACTCATTTTTCAATGTTTTTTTTTTTATTCTTAATTGAATATCAAATGAACGAATGATACACGGATTCGCCGCTTCTCCTCTCACGGAACATCAGCCGGTTCAGACCTGGTGAGGCTGCGTCCAGAGCGCAGACCCACGCTCACCGTGGAACCATGTGGAACCATATGGGGCCAGGTGGAACCATGTGAGACCAGGTGGAACCATGTGAGACCAGGTGGAACCATGTGGGGCCAGGTGGAACCATGCGAGACCAGGTAGAACCATGTGGGGCCAGTTGGAACCATGTGAGACCAGGTGGAACCATGTGAGACCAGGTGGAACCATATGGGGCCAGGTGGAACCATGTGAGACCAGGTGGAACCATGTGAGACCAGGTAGAACCATATGGGGCCAGGTGGAACCATGTGAGACCAGGTGGAACCATGTGAGACCAGGTGGAACCATGTGAGACCAGGTAGAACCATATGGGGCCAGGTGGAACCATGTGAGACCAGGTGGAACCATGTGAGACCAGGTAGAACCATATGGGGCCAGGTGGAACCATGTGAGACCAGGTGGAACCATGTGAGACCAGGTAGAACCATATGGGGCCAGGTGGAACCAGGTGAGACCAGGTGGAACCATGTAGAGTCACATGGTTCTACATGGCCCCACTAGGTTCCACGCCACTCTACACAGAACCACTTATGGGTCCATGTGACCCCGCTGGACTTAACGTGAACCCACGTGGGTCCAGGCAGAACCCCGTGGAAGTATAGAGTCACGTGACCCGCCGACCCTCACCTGGCGCGCCGCCCCCGGAGGCCTTTTCCCGCTCCACCAGGTCGCTGAGGAGCCGCGAGGCGGTCCGGCTCAGCTCGTCCAGGCCGCGGATGAGGGACGGGAGGTCGGTCCGGACCGCCACGCTCACGGTGTGCCGCTGTCCGTCCGCGAGCCGCAGCTCGGCTCTCACTGCGGGGGCCGCCATCACCGAGTCCCGCTCCGAACGGAGCGCTTCCGCATCGAGCTCACTGCGCATGCTCCGTACGGTCATGTGACCTGTTCCCAGACAGTCCGGAAATGGGCGGCAGTGACCCGGAAGCAGTGTGAGTGCCGCGGGAGCTAACAGCTAGCGGATAGCATCACAGCGTCCACGGCTTTACCGCGAGTCTGGAGCCCGGAGGGTGATTCGTCTGTCTCGGGGTCAGTCAGAGCAGACCGCCCGGCTCCCGGCTCCTCTCTCCCGGCTCTCCCGGCTCCTCTCTCCCGGCCCCCGGCTCCTCTGGTTCCTCTCTCCCGGCTCTCCTGGCTCCTCTCTCCCGGCTCTCCCGGCTCCTCCGGCTCCTCTCTCCCGGCCCCCGGCTCCTCTTTCCCAGTTCTCCCGGCTCGTGGCTCCTCTCTCCCGGCGGTGCGTTCCGGTGTTGTTGACCGCGTTAGCAGGGAGATGCGAGCCGGTGTCTGTGGGCGGGATTCGAGGCAGAACAGACGAGCCGTGTGTGAGTGTGTTAACCTGTGTGTGTGTGTGAGCCACTACTGACAGGAGGTCTAAACCCATCCTGACTGTCTGAACCTGACCCGGTCAGGCCAGGAGCAGCGGGGTCAGAGGTCAGAGAGCCACGGTGGTGAGCCCGATGACCTCTGACCTCTGCCCTCCAGCAGATGACCTTTGAGCTTGATTTCGGTTTGAGAGCGGGGGTATTGAACCGACAGGCAGACGATGTGTGGATCTGGGGTAACGGAGGTTGGTAGTTGAAATCCCGCTCTGGAGGGAGGGTGTGTCTGGAGACCAGGTCCTGCTTATCTGGGCCCTGCTAATCAGTGTGTGTGCAGCTGTGTGTGTGTGTGTGTGTCCACCCGGAGTGTTGTTGTGAGCGGTGCGGTCGTGTAGTGTGTGTGTGTGTGTGTTGAGGATGTCCTGTTGTCTCCGCCGGACAGAGACATGAGCGAGGACCAGACGGTGTCTCTGGTGGACGTCCTGGAGGAGGACGAGGAGCTGGAGGAGGAGGCGTCAGCGGTGCTGGCAGGAAGCGACTCGGACCACTGCTCCTACCCCCAGGTACACACACACACACACACACAGGTCAACACACACACACACGCAGCTGAGAGGAGTGTGTGTTGCAGGGCTACGTGAAGCGCCAGGCGCTGTACGCCTGTAACACCTGCACCCCGGCGGGCGGCGAGGCTGCAGGCGTCTGTCTGGCCTGCTCCTACAAATGCCATGAAGGTCACGACCTTTTTGAACTCTACACCAAGAGGTGAGGACTCGCCCGTCGGCGTCCCGACCCTGACCTCTGACCCCTGACCCCGCTTCGCCCTCCTGCCGTGCTTCTGCAGGAACTTCCGCTGCGACTGTGGAAACAGGAAGTTCAAAGACCTGCAGTGTAAACTCCAGCCAGTGAGTCCAGCAGCGTCACACACACACACACACACACACACACACACACACACACACACACTAGGGCTGAATTTAAAAAAATCAATGAATCGATTTTGAATCGATTCTCCTTTTAATGGCCGTAGATCGATTCATAAACTTGAGTCGATCTATTGAATGCGTCTTTTCCCCCATAGTGCCATCTGACTTCCTGCGTGACACGAGATCTCGCGCCAGTGGTCCATGGCGGTAAAAAAAGCATCATAGACCAGCGGTCGGCAACTGGCGGCCCGATAATGTCCGTCCGGCCCGCCAGATGATTTTAAGAGTCTGAGGCTGTGTTCGAAACCGCATACTTACCTACTACTCATACTAACTTATTGAGTATGCAGTGCGTTTACACTGGCAGTATGCGATTTTGAGTATGCGAGAAGTTCCCGGATGCATACTGCATTCGCCAGAAATGTTGAGTATACATCGTGTGTTCACTACTCATACTGAAATTGCCCAAGATGCAACGCGACGGACATTTGAATAAACTTTATTCAGTTCACAATGACTGTTTCTTCATGATGTACATTTAGCAAGCTGAGTATGGTTCTAGATTTAATCTTCCCTCCATTGTTTGTGCTCGTAGGTATGTTATGTTGCGAGATTTTTGATTGCATTGACAATGATTAAAAATAGTAAAAACAAAAAACAAAAAAACAAAAAAAAAAACCTTACATCTGAGAACAAGTCCATGCTGAAAGCGACCATGATGTACCGAAGACGGCGAGCCGATCTTTGTTGAAGAGCCGAAAAAACTCTCCGTTGGTAAAGCATCATAATTGGCATAATAAGTGGTCCGTTAACGGGACACCGGTCCAAACGGCGGTGTTAAGAGAGATATATTGCTGAAAGATTGCCTTCTTGTTTTCAAAGTAAAAGCACAGATTTATCACTGAGGTTGTTTTGCATGAGAAAGGGGAAGGGGTGCTTTATTTTGGTGAAAATAACCGGAAGTGTGTTGCTCACTGCGGCTGGCTTGAATTTCTCCGAATTCGTCCGAACAAAATCATAAACGGCTGATATTCGGACAAATAAACGACGCACTCGGCTCTAAACCACCACTCTGTCGCCTAATTTAAAAAAAAATCTCGATGAAGTTTTACATTTGACGAGTTTAGAGCTAAAGTGAAATCAGCTTTAGCAGATCGATTTCTGCTCATGGAAGAAGTGCAATGCATTGTGGGTTATTATGTAGTATGCTGTAGTGTAAACGCTTCGCATACTGTTTGATGGACTGAGTAAGCAGGATGCAGGATGGATAGTATGAGTATGGAAGGATGTAGTAGACAGTATGCGGTTTCGAACACAGCCTGAGGCTCCTGCTTCCCGGAGGCAGTAGCTCCGCCCATCAGCCTTCTTCTCCTGTGAAACAAACCCTGTGCGGCCGCGCAGCACCGCGCTGCGTTCAGGGACACGTCGTAAAAGCGTCCTGCTGTTACACGTCTCAGTCAGCTGTTAGCTTAGCTGTTAGCCACCGACGAACTAGCTGGATTTGAACGATTCCTTCGTGCTAAAATATCGAGACGCAAACTCGGCTTCTGGTGGGAAGAAGGTTTAAACGCTGAGCGTCTGGACAGAACGGGAAACGTCGTTACTGACGGGCGGTTCAGACCGGAGCGGCGTGGCGGCGGCTCGGAGGGAACCAGGGAAACGTGTTCTGCTGGCTTTAGTTTCTGCTTTAGCAGCTGTTTACTGTTTCCACATCCAGCGCCTGACCTGTGTGTGTGTGTGTGTGTGTGTGTGTGTGTGTGTGTGTGTGTGTGTGTGTGTGTGTGTGCGTGTGCGTGTGCGCGCGCAGGAGAAGGACGAGGTGAACGTCCTCAATAAATACAGTCAGAACTTCTTCGGGAGCTACTGCACCTGCAGCCGGCCGTACCCGGACCCCGAAGACCAGGTGAGTCCTGCAGTCCACCAGCTGACCACAGCTCTGCTGCTCATTGGCTGGCTGGAGCTGTGTCTTGTTCCTCATTGGCTGGCTGGAGCTGTGTCTTGTTCCTCATTGGCTGGCTGGAGCTGTGTCTTGTTCCTCATTGGCTGGTTGTCGTGTCTTGTCTCTCAGGTGGAGGATGAGATGATCCAGTGTGTGGTGTGTGAGGACTGGTTCCACAGCAGGGTGAGTCCTCCGGGCGGGGGTCCGGGTGGGGGTCCGGGCGGGGGTCCGGGCGGGGGTCCGGGCGGGGGTCCGGGTGGGGGTCCAGGCCGGGGTCCGGTTTCGGGTCCGGGTGGGGGTCCAGGTGGGGGTCCGGGTGGGGGTCCGGGTGGGGGTCCGGGTGGGGGTCCAGGCCGGGGTCCGGTTTCGGGTCCGGTTTGGGGTCCGGGCGGGGGTCCGGGCGGGGGTCCGGGCGGGGGTCTGGGTGGGGGTCTGGGCGGGGGTCCGGGCGGGGGTCCGGGTGGGGCTCTGGGTGGGGGTCCGGGCGGGGCTGGGGGGAGGAGCTCCTGGCTCATGGCCTCCTGTGTCTGCAGCACCTGGGCGTCTCCGTCCCGGAGGGGGTGGAGCTTCAGGAGATGGTCTGCGAGTCCTGCATGAACCAGAACCCCGTCCTGTGGCCGTACGCCGACGAGCCTGCAGGTAACGCCGCCCGCCGTCCCCCGGTGGCCCCCGGCGGCCCCCCGGCCCCGTGTTGAGCAGCCTCGTGCCGTCCCTGCAGGTGCAGCAGCTCCGCCGGAGGCGTCCGGCTCCGCCCGTCCTCCCGGTGAGGCTCAGGTAAGAGGAGCGTCCCGCCGCCGCCGTGGAAACGGCCGCCGTGATTAACGCGTGCCGACCCGTCAGGGGGACGACCAGGACCAGGACCAGGACCAGGACCAGGACGAGCCCAGCAGGAAGCGGGTCCGCCGGGAGGCGGAGCCCGGCTGCAGACTGAAGGACCTGCAGGCCCGGCCGGAGGAGCGGCGGCGGTCCGGAGCGGCGTTCTGGCCGGCGGCCTGGCGCTCCTCCCTCTGCTGCTGCCGCCGCTGCCGGGTAACGGCCGCTTTGATCCGTCCTGCTAATGAGGCCTGTCCCGCGTCCTGGACGCCGTCAGTGAGGCCTGTCCCGCGTCCTCATCCCGCTAATGAGGCCTGTCCTGTCTCAGGAGCGTCTGTCCGCCGCCGGCCTGTCCTTCCTGCTGGACGAGGCGGACACCGTGCTGGCCTACGAGAACCGGGGGAAGAGCAGCGAGCAGGGACGGCAGGGACACGACCCTCTGATGTCCGCCCTGGACAACCTGAACCGCGTCCAGCAGCTGGAGATCATCCACGGTACGGAGAAGCTCCGCCCACCTGACGGAGAGCGGAGAGACGTCCACCCCGGGACAGGCTGAGACACAGCGAGACACAGCGAGACACAGCGAGACAGGCTGAGACACAGCGAGACACAGCGAGACACAGCGAGACACAGCGAGACACAGCGAGACACAGCGAGACAGGCTGAGACACAGCGAGACACAGCGAGACAGGCTGAGACACAGCGAGACACAGCGAGACAGCGATACAGGCTGAGACACAGCGAGACAGGCTGAGACACAGCGAGACACAGCGAGACAGGCTGAGACACAGCGAGACACAGCGAGACAGCGATACAGGCTGAGACACAGCGAGACAGGCTGAGACACAGCGAGACACAGCGAGACAGGCTGAGATACTGAGACACGCTGAGACACAGACACGAAGCTCTCTGAGAGCAGCACCAGTCGGGCTGCAACTATTACTGGAGAACCTGGAGGACAAGAAATGATCAGATGGTGCGTGCGTGTGTGCGTGCGTTCGTGCGTGCGTGCGTGCGTGCGTGCGTCTCCCAGACTGTTGTGATTGATGAACATATCCGGCCGGTGCTGGACAGGGTTTGCTTGAAGAGTGGCAGAAGTCCGGCTCCGGTCCGGCTCTGGTCCGGCTCCGTTCTGGCTCCGGTCCGGCTCCGGTCCAGGTCCGGTCCGGCTCCAGTCCGGCTCAGGTTTGGCTCCGGTCCAGCTCCGGTACTGATTTAGCGCTGCACCGCCTCCGGTCTTATGGTGCGTTCACACGGGACGCGTCGCAAGCGTCGTGAGCGTCGTGAGCAAAGTCTTCTATGCAAAGTCTATGTGGACGAGCGGCGGGGGCGGGGGCGGGGCGTCAGGAGCGTCGTGAGCGTCGCTTTTTGAGAGTTGGGAAAACTGAACTTTCGATGCGCTGCCGCTGGGCGTCAACCAATCAGAGACGATCCCTCCGGTGCGACGTCACTACGAGTGATCCGAGCACCGATGCGGGCCGGCCGGTGCTGCCAACTTGACGACTTTCTTGCTTAATTTGGCGACTTTCCAAAGCCTCTTGGCGACTTTTTATTGTCAAAAGCAACTAGCGACAAATCTAGCGACCTTTTCTGGTGCTGTGGAGACGTGGCAGGATGCTGCCGTGAGCCCCTCCCCCGTCCCAAAGCACTCACAGCGGTCAGTCTCAGCAGCGCCCCCTGCTGCAGTCAGAGCAGAGAGGAGCAGACCATCAATCAATCAATCAATCAATCAATCAATGTATTTTTGTACAGCCCAGTATCACAACAGCAGTTGCCTCAGAGGCTTCAAGATGTTACATTGGTTGGTAAAAATAAAAACAGTGAATAAGCATAATGGTAATATGTCAATATTCACAGTAAGGAGACAAAACGAAGCAACCACCGCCTTAGACCCTCACATCCGGCAAGAACAAACTCCAGAAACCCAGTGGGAGAAGAAGAGATCTTGGGGAGAACCACAGTATGGAGGGATCCCTCTCCCAGGGACGGACAGCTTTGGCAACAGCTAGCATGAGACAACAAGGAGTAAAGCCTAGGACTATGTTGAGGACAGTCCGTTGGACGGTCCAGCACAAGAACCACGGATCCCAGAAGTAGAACCGAAGCCAGTCCGCGGGCAGGACCGACAGGAGTGTCCTCCCGGTCCGGACGGAGCTTGTTCGTAGGCCCTCGTAATAGTGGAGTCAGCAGCTGAAACTGGAGAAGACTCCCCCTCGAAGGGGGGGACAGCAGGTGAAAAGCAATGAAGGGACTAAAGGGAAGAACATTCAGACATTAGAGGACAGGGCTCAGTGCACCGTACTTCCCACAGCATTCTAGCTCCGAGGGCAGCTTTGTGGATAGTTTAGTATTTAAACTAGTATTTAGTTAGTTTAGTTTAATTTAATTTAATTTAATTTAGTTTAGTTTAGTTTAGTTTAGTTTAGAGTCCCTAGCTGACCTGATCATAGGCTGCATCGAAGAGAAACATCTTGAGCCTAACCTTAAACGTGGAGACTGTGTCTGCCTCTTTGACACCACTTGGAAGCTGGTTCCATAAAAACGGTGCCTGATAGCTAAAGGCTCTTCCACCTAGTGTCCATTTAGAGACTCTAGGAGTCACCAGTAACCCTGCATTTTGAGAGCGGAGTGCTCTGATTGGTTGATAAGGCGTTAAAGCATCTTGGAGATAGGTCGGAGCCATCCCATTTAGGATTTTGTAAGTGAGGAGAAGGATTTTAAATCTAACTCTAAACTCGACAGGAAGCCAGTGAAGAGATTTTAGAACGGGAGTAATGTGTTCACGTCTTCTAGTTCCAGTTAATAATCTGGCGGCCGCATTTTGAACCAACTGAAAGTTTTTTAATGCACTTTTTGGGCAGGCTGCAAGAAGGGAGTTGCAGTAGTCCAGTCTAGTAGAAACAAATGCATGGATGAGTTTTTCTGCATCGCTTCTAGGTAGAATGTTTCTTATTTTAGCTATGTTGCACAAGTGGAAATATGCTGTTTTACAAGCCAGGTTGATGTGTGCTTTAAATGAGATATCCTGATCAAATAAGACCCCGAGGTTCCTGACAGTAGAGGAGGAGGATACACTGACGTTATCTAAGGTGATAATCTGTTCAGATAGACACTCTCTCAGTTTATGGGGGCCTAGTATAATGACCTCTGTTTAGCCAGGATTCAGACGGAGATAGTTCGTAGTCATCCAGGTTTTAATTTCTCTGATACAGTCACTGAGTCTGTCTATTTGATTAGTTTGATCAGGTTTCATAGATAAATACAGTTGTGTGTCATCTGCATAGCAATGAAAATTGATATCGTGACTTCTAATTATGTTCCCTAAAGGAAGCATATATAACAGAAATAAAATTGGCCCGAGCACGGACCCTTGAGGAACCCCATAACTGACCTGGGAGCACGGTGAGGACTGTTGGTTAACGTGAACAAATTGGTACCTATTAGATAAATAGGATTTGAACCAGCAGAGGGCTTTTCCTCTGATGCCGACCTCACATTCTAACCTCTGCAGGAGAATATTGTGGTCGATTGTATCAAAAGCTGCACTGAGGTCTAGGAGAACCAGGACTGAGACTAGACCTGCGTCAGCCGCCAATAGCAAGTCATTAGTGACTTTAACTAACGCAGTCTCAGTGCTGTGATAAGCTCTATATCCTGACTGAAATTTCTCAAATAAACTATTGTCCTGTAGGTGGCGGCAAAGCTGTTTAACCACGACTTTTTCCAGGACTTTTGAAATAAAAGGCAGATTTGATATCGGTCTGTAGTTAGCTAGAATATCAGGATCAAGATTAGGTTTTTTCAGCAGTGGTTTGATTACTGCGAATTTAAATGACTGTGGCACATAGCCATTTTCTAGAGACGTATTTATTATAGTTATGATCGTATTTAAAATAATTGGAAGAATATCTTTGAAAAGCTTAGTTGGAATTGGATCTAGGAGACAGGTTGAGGTTTTAGAAGACATTACAATCGAAGTAATCTCAGCCCCATTTACTAATGAGAAACTATCTAGTATTTCAGGTATTTCAGGTGGAGGCAGTGGCTGGATTCCCTGAGCTTGATCTGAGGAAAGCGCTTCACTGATTTTACCTCTGATGGTTATGATTTTATCATTAAAGAATTTAAGAAAGTCATGGCAGTTTAAAGATTCTGGGATTACTGGTTCCACTGCAGTATGACTGTTTGTCAGTCTGGCTACAGTGTTGAACAGAAACCGAGGGTTATTTTTGTTTATTTCTATTAAACAAGAGTAATATAATGTCTTGGCTTTAAAAAGAGTTTGTTTATAGCTTAGCATGCTACATTTCCAAGCCTTCAGAGATTGTTCTGATTTAGATTTACGCCACAGTCTTTCTAATTGCCGAGTTTTTTGTTTGAGAACACGGGTTTCAGAATTAAACCATGGAGCAACGCGCCTGGGTCGATTGGTTTTCAGCTGCAACGGAGCCACTACGTCAAGGGCAGATTTTAGTGAGTGCATAGCACTGTCAACAAACTGATCACTATTATCACCACTGGTCAATAAGCTCATTTCTGTGAGTTCACAAGATAATGCAGCAAATGCAGGCTGGATCAATTCTTTGTACCGAGCCACAGATTTTTCAGATAATGTCCGTATCAACTGAATTTTATCTTTTTGAGCACAGTAGTCTTCAATCAAAACCTGAAAAGTAATCAAAAAATGGTCTGAGAGTATGGGGTTCTGAGGGAGAATATTTAGGTCACTGACTTCTATCCCATATGTTAAGACCAGATCCAGGGTGTGCTTGTGACTATGAGTGGATTCATCAACACTTTGAGAGAAACCGATACTATCTAATACTGCAATAAACGCATTACTCAAACTGTCACCAGAATCATCCACATGGATGTTAAAGTCACCTATTATAAGGATCTTGTTATGAGTCAATACTATATTGCTTAAAAACTCTGAGAACTCAGTTAAAAAGTCAGAGTAAGGACCAGGAGGTCGATACACAATAATTAATAGCACAGCTTTTTGATTCTTCCAATTTGGACAAGTAAGCGTTAGTATTAAGCTTTCAAAAGAGTTGAATTTAACATTAGTTTTGGGTTTAAGAAGAAGACTGGAGTGGGATATCACTGCCACACCTCCACCTCCACCTGTTGATCTAGCTGTTTGGAAATTAACATAGGTTGGAGGGTTACATTCATTGAGCCTCACATAGTCATCTTGCTGAAGCCGAGTTTCTGTTAGAGCAAGGAGATCAATGTTAAGGTCATTAACTAACAGAGATTTAGTGGAGATTGCTCTAATGTTTAGTAGACCACATTTTATGTATTTCCTACTGGAAGAGTTATTCTGTCTCGTACAGGTGTTAAGCTTTTTACCCATTGACTTTTTTCTAATGCTTTGAGCACTTTGGACAGACTCAGTCTCTGTTAGCCTCGGTAAACCTCCATGCTTGACTTGTAAAAATCCGGGAGCAGGATTAGTGACGGGATCAACAAGATCAACAGAGGAGTGTTCTACACGACTGCTCTGCGCCCGGGGCTCATAGCTGGATTGTCAATTTAGAGTTCGAAGCCGATCAGCCATATTGTGAGCTAAAAGGGCTGCACCATCCAAAGTTGGGTGGATGCCGTCCCTGCGGATGAGCCCAGGCTTTCCCCAGAAGGTGCACCAGTTGTTTAGAAAAATAACTCCGTTTTCCTCACTCCATCTAGACAACCAGCGGTTGAATGATGAAAGTCGGCTATACATTTCATCATTGACCAAATTGGGCAGGGGACCAGAGAATATTACGGCATCAGACATCGACTTAGCCAATTCACACACCGAGGCTACTTGTAATTTGAGCACCTCTGATTGTCTCCGCCGGGCATCATTACCGCCTGCGTGAATCACGACTCGACGGAATCTCCTACCTTCCTGTTTTAAAAGCCTAAGGTTCCCCTCGATGTCCCCCACTCTGGCCCCCGGGTAACACCTAACCTTCACCGCTGGCAGCTTCACGTCTCTAACTATAGAGCTGCCAATCACCAGCGTGTCCAGTTCAGCCGGCGTGTCGTCGCTGAGGGGAGAGAACCTATTGCAGACGTGAAGCGGTTCTTGGAGTGCTACGTGGCGGTGCTTAGCACTCGCCTTCCTCCGGACCGTCACAAACCGGTCCTGGTCTTGCCCCGGCTGCTCGGGACACGCTGCGGGGCTAGGCTTGCTAACACTCCTCTCACTGCGGGAGCGGGCTGCGAGCCCTGCCGCTACCTGGCTGTAGCTAGCGCTGCCCTGCCCCTCACATCTGCGCAGCCGCTCCTCTAACTCGGTTACCCTGGCCTCCAGCGCTGTCAATACACTGCACTTTACGCAAATACCCCTATCGTCAAGGGAGGCAGGGTTCTGACTCAACATACGGCACACTGAGCAGGAAAGAAAAGAAGACAGAGGGGAGGACGCCATAGCGGTCTCGGCGGACATGGCTAGTTAGCATGCTAAGCTAGTTAGCACGCCGGTGGCGCTAACGGCGGAGAAGAGATGTAATTCACGAGAGATCGCTGGTCAATCGGGGCCGAAAGTAACCCCGGGGGCGTAAATAACCCCGATTTTTTGATTGCTTCGTGAATTAACAGTAACAGCAAGAGAGAGACAGCAAGAACTTCAGTCGCTCGCAGGCTTCAGCAACACGGAAAACACTCACCGGAGTGACGTCAGCCAGAGGTGCGCAGCCTCACCAGCAAGCTCAGCCAGACCAGCCAATAGCGACGTTTCCCACGACGACGCGGTCTAGCTTTATTTAACAAATAAAGCCGAGCTGCTCTCCTGATGCGATCCGCCATCGCTGGAAACAGAAATCAGCCTCCCGTGCGCCGATAAACTGACGCGCGTCGCGAGCGTCGTGAGCTTTGTGACCACCTGGTGTCAGCGTCGTGCTCGAAGCATCACAAGCGTCAGCTTCGAGGCGTCCCGAGCGTCGACGACGCCCGCAACGCGTCCGCTGTGAACGCACCATTACTCCGGTCCGGCTCCGGTCTGGCTCTGGTCTGGCTCCAGTCTGACTCCGGTCCATCTCTGGTCCATCTCTGGTCCAGGTCCGGTACTGATCTGCCGCTGCATCGCCTCCAGTGTCCGGTCTGGAGCAGGTTGCCAGGTCTGTGGGACAGAGTGAAGCCGTCCAGCAGCAGAACGCAGAACCTGTGGAGGAAACGCTCCTTCAAACCATTAGAACCAGATTTGCATCATAAAAACACGTCACTAACGGAACCGGTCCACCAACCCACCTGACGGGTTCCACAGAACCCTGACGGTGCAGAAACCTCCAACCTGGCAACGCAGAGCCTCCGGTCTCTGAACGCTTGACTTTCCTGCGGCGACGAAGAACAACCCGTTCTTTCCTCTGACGCGGTTAACGACCAGAACGCGCCGTTGGTTCTGTGTTCTACCAGGAGAATTCAAAAAAGGAATGTTTGGGCAAAAACACGACAGGTTTTATTTTGAAATCTCTTATTTTGGAGCTCATATAAAGTTGTTAATAAAAGAAAAGCCTTTAGTGAGGAAAAGACGGCGTTCGCTCGTTCTGAAGCAGCGTTTACTGTTGATTTATTTAAAAAAAAAATAACAAGTGTAACCCGTCCCCGTCCTGTCCCCGTCCCTGTCCCCGTCCCTGTCCCCGTCCTGTCCCTGTCCTGTCTCCAGGGTACAATGACATGAAGAGCGAGCTGAAGGACTTCCTGCAGAGCTTCGCCGCCGAGGGGAAGGTCAGTTCCTCGCCGCTCGCTCCTTCAGCTCCACAGCCGGCCCGGCTGACCTCCGACCTCTGCTCCTGCAGGTGGTGACCTCCGATGACATCCATCACTTCTTCCAGCAGCAGAGTGAAAAGAGACGACGGGAGTCGCGCACCTGATGACCTTTGACCCCCGCTGTCCTCCAGTCGCACCTCGCTCTCATCTATTTTCACCGTCGTGTCGTCGAGTCCGCTCCATGTTTTTTATAAAACCAATAAATCCGGGTGGAGCCTCGTCTCCACCTCCGTCACCTGGTTTGTCTTCTTTACTGACGAGACTCGGTTCTGTACCGGACCTGGTGGTTCTGCTGGTTCCCCGTCAAGGATCCAGAAAGAGCTTTCAGCTCCACCCAGTGATCACAGGCCACCGACTCATCCACCCTTCATTACCCTTCATCCTCCCTCATCCACCCCTCATCGCTTCATCCTCCCTTCATCCACCCCTCATCGCTTCATCCTCCCTTCATCCACCCCTCATCGCTTCATCCACCCTTCGTCCTCCCCTCATCCACCCTTCATCTACAGCAGCCTCACAGGGATATGGATCCAGCCCACCGCATGGAGAGAACATGCAAACAACTCCACACAGAAAGGCTTGGCTGGTATTTGAACCTGGAGACTCTCGCTGTGAGGTGGGAGCTCGAACCACTGCTCCACTGTCAGCTTGGTTCTGTTCCAGCTCGACGTGAACCCGGGATTATTGAGGTCTTGGGTTCCACCCGGTACTCTGTGGGATTTGGCTGCTGCTGGTTCTGCCGGATCAGAGCCGTCCACCGCAGCCTGCAGGACACGCTGTGGTTCACGTCCTGCTGTGGGAGTCGCCGAGTTAAACCGGTTTTCAGAACCGGAATGAGGGGGTCGGTTTTCTGTTGGTTCTGTAACGTCTGGACGGGGTAAGCGTTAAGCGGGTGATATCCCCCTCCCCCCGTGCACGCTCCGTGCATGCTCCATGCACGCTTTAGTGCCGTGCGCCCCCGTCTGCAGACCTGCCAACCTGGACGCATTTTGCGTAGCAGGTACGCAATTTGACATCAAAACACGCTGGTACGCTCCGCCTCATTAAACTACGCAAAAAGCTGCAGACGTCTGTGAGCGCTGTTATAAACGTGGACCGTGGACGTTCTCATGTCTGACAACACGATGCAGCAGCAGGGCTCTGAAGTGTCACGCATTTCGGTGTGTTGTCACACATTCACGGCACACATTGTATTTGTCACGCTGAAAAAAAATACCGGTAAATTAGGCTGGTGCGCCGCAGCTCTGGAACCGGGAGGAAACACATGTGCTACCCTCGTAGTGCTGCGACGTTCAATGAACGTTTGAACGGCTCTTTCAAGTGAACGACGAGAGCCGGTTCACAGCTGTCTGAGAGTCGTTCCTTTGTGCAAATTGTCCTCGCTTCCTTCACGTGTCTCCTGAGTGTCTCCTGAGTCCAGCTGTCTCCGCTGCTTTCGTGTTAACGACCGAGTTTCACTTTTCCGCAGCAGTTCCAGTCACCTGAACGCAGCAGCTAACTAGCGGAGGAGGAGTGTCGCGAAACCGGAGCGGAGCCGGTGTTTTGGAATAACTGAGTCCCTTTTAACTGGCGACTGGGTTTCTTTCACGTCCCTTGTTGCTGATAGATGTTAAAAACCAGACAAAAAGTCGTGTCAGACCTTTTATGAGTCTGATTTCAACATCTGCGGCTACTAGCAGCAGCAGCAGGAAATGCTAAAGGAAGTCAGTCACCAGGTAACAAGGACACCAGTTCATTTGAAACACCGTATTCACGGCTTTATAAAGGTTTTAGTAATGGAACACACACGCGCACGCATGCGCACACACACAGCAAAAAATGCTTAGTTAAAGGACATGTAGCAGCATTTTGAAGCTCTTTTCTGGGGACAACGTGCACGGTCAGCCGCAATGTAATGTGTATCAGAAAAACATCTGTTTAATCTTTGCCAATAAACAAATGAAAGAACCACATGAGAACTTAAAACTGAACTTAAAACTGACAGCCCCCCCCCCGGTCGACAACTGCTCCGGCAAGTGGTACTCAAAAAATATCACCAAGTTGGCAGGTCTGCGTCTGCCTGGGCTTTACTTAAACCCGGGATGATCGCTGTTGTTGACTGCGACCCGACCCCGGCGGGGTCATGCTGCCGCCGGCTCTGATTTCGGCCGGACGGTTTTAACTCAGCCGTCTGTAACCTTAGAGCCGGCGAGCAGCCGGGAGCTCGACCCTAAAATAAACTGGATATCACCCTCCCCCTCAGGGTCAGCACACATTTTCCCCCACACGGCCGCAGGACGGACGGACAGACGGACGGACTGAAGGCAGGTGTTGAGTCTTTGTCTGCTGGCTGTTTGGTTCTGACTGTACCGTGCAGAACCTGCTGCCTGTTCTGAGCAGAACTTCCTCTGCTGGTCCGGCAGGCCGCGGCTCTCAGCAGGAAACCGGCACATGGGGTGACTGGCTGGAGAGAAACAGTCTTCTTCTGCTCCTCAGACTCCAGGATCGGATCCGTCATGGCGGCAGCCAGAGCGGCGCCGGAGGATCCGGCTGCACCTTTGGAGGATCCGACTGCAGCTCTGGAGGACTATTCTCTCTACAACAACCTGAGTGACGACGAGCTGCTGCAGCTGGCCATCGAGCGCAGTCTGACTGACGCACACGCCACCGCCGCCGCCGGCAACGCTGGAGGCAGCGCCGGGATCGCTGCCACCGTCGGCAACACTGGAAGCTACACCACCACCAGCAGCACTGGAGGCAGCGCCGGGATTGCCGCTGCCGCTGGTAACACCAGAGGTCACAGCCTTCAGCATCCCGGCAGCTGTGGACCACATGCTTCATCTGGAAGGTCGAACCTGGGAAGACGCAGCTCTGCTCCAGCAGCTCCTCCACAGAGTGCCGCGCACTACAGCTCTCCAAACCCCCCCACCGAGAAGCCCCCCGACCCGTAGGTACCCCTCACAAGAAGCCCTGGACCCGTAGGAAGCCCCTGACCTGTAGGTGCCCCCCACAAGAAGCCCCCTGACCCGTAGGTAGCCCTCACAAGAAGCTCTCGACCCGTAGGAAGCCCCCGACCCGTAGGTGCCCCCCACAAGAAGCCCCTGACCCGTAGGTACCCCTCACGAGAAGTCCCCTGCCCCATAGGTACCCCCCACGAGAAGCCCCCCAACCTGTAGGTACCCCCCACAAGAAGATCCCAACCCGTAGGTACCCCCCATGAGAATTCCGCGACCCGTAGGTACTTCCCACGAGAAGATCCTGACCCGTAGGTACCCCTCACGAGAAGTCCCCTGCCCCATAGGTACCCCCCACGAGAAGCCCCCCAACCTGTAGGTACCCCCCACAAGAAGTCCCCCGATCTGTAGGTACCCCCCACAAGAAGACCCTGACCCGTAGGTACCCCTCACGAGAAGTCCCCCGCCCCATAGGTACCCCCCACGAGAAGCCCCCCAACCTGTAGGTGCCCCCCACAAGAAGCCCCCTGACCCGTAGGTAGCCCTCACAAGAAGCTCTCGACCCGTAGGAAGCCCCCGACCCATAGGTGCCCCCCACAAGAAGCCCCCTGACCCGTAGGTACCCCTCACGAGAAGCTCTCGACCCGTAGGAAGCCCCCGACCCGTAGGTGCCCCCCACAAGAAGCCCCTTACCCGTAGATACCCCTCACGAGAAGTCCCCTGCCCCATAAGTACCCCCCACGAGAAGCCCCCCAACCTGTAGGTACCCCCCACAAGAAGATCCCGACCCGTAGGTACCCCCCATGAGAATTCCGCGACCCGTAGGTACTTCCCACGACAAGATCCTGACCCATAGATACCCCCCACAAGAAGTCCCCCGATCCGTAGGTACCCCCCACAAGAAGACCCTGACCCGTAGGTACCCCTCACGAGAAGTCCCCCGCCCCATAGGTACCCCCAACGAGAAGCCCCCCAACCTGTAGGTGCCCCCCACAAGAAGCCCCCTGACCCGTAGGTAGCCCTCACAAGAAGCTCTCGACCCGTAGGAAGCCCCCGACCCATAGGTGCCCCCCACAAGAAGCCCCCTGACCCGTAGGTACCCCTCACGAGAAGCTCTCGACCCGTAGGAAGCCCCCGACCCGTAGGTGCCCCCCACAAGAAGCCCCTGACCCGTAGGTACCCCTCACGAGAAGTCCCCTGCCCCATAGGTACCCCCCACGAGAAGCCCCCCAACCTGTAGATACCCCCCACAAGAAGATCCCGACCCGTAGGTACCCCCCATGAGAATTCCGCGACCCGTAGGTACTTCCCACGAGAAGATCCTGACCCATAGATACCCCCCACAAGAAGTCACCCGATCCGTAGGTACCCCCCACAAGAAGACCCTGACCCGTAGGTACCCCTCACAAGAAATCCCCCGCCCCGTAGGTACCCCTCACAAGAAGTCCCCCGACCCGTAGGTACCCCCCACAAGAAGACCCTGACCCGTAGGTACCCCTCACGAGAAGTCCCCCGCCCCATAGGTACCCCCCACGAGAAGCCCCCCAACCTGTAGGTGCCCCCCACAAGAAGCCCCCTGACCCGTAGGTAGCCCTCACAAGAAGCTCTCGACCCGTAGGAAGCCCCCGACCCATAGGTGCCCCCCACAAGAAGCCCCCTGACCCGTAGGTACCCCTCACGAGAAGTCCCCCACCCCATAGGTACCCCCCACGAGAAGCCCCCCAACCTGTAGGTACCCCCCACAAGAAGATCCCGACCCGTAGGTACCCCCCCATGAGAATTCCGCGACCCGTAGGTACTTCCCACGAGAAGATCCTGACCCATAGATACCCCCCACAAGAAGTCCCCCGATCCGTAGGTACCCCCCACAAGAAGACCCTGACCCGTAGGTACCCCTCACAAGAAGTCCCCCGCCACGTAGGTACCCCCCACGAGAGGCCCCCCGACCCGCAGGTACCCCCACATGAGAAGCGCCCCGGTCCTTAGGTACCCCCTCCGAGTACCTGATTGGGTACCTGGTTATTGATCTCAGCCTCAGACCGGTACCTGTGATCATTGACCTCAGGGTCAGACCGGTCCTTGTTGGTTCCTGTGGTTCCTGGCCCACCCGGCGCAGCAGAAAGGTCTGGATGAAGCCAAATTGCTCGATTCCAGTCAGGATTCTCCCATTCAGTAGATTTTCTCCTGGAGACCACTTTCCAGAGACGGAACCATCCCGGTGCTCCTCTTCGCGCTGCTTGAGTTCACATCCAGTCCTGGTGGGTTTTGCGGGGTCGGTGAGCAGCTGGCAGCAGAGGTGGACTAGCTAGCGACTGGAGTCCCGAGTCCAGGTTTTCAATGAGCTGCTCACAGTTTTCAGTGCTGAATAATCATAACTGATCCTGCATTCATAACAAGGTCAAAGGTCAGGGTCACCCCCACTTTACTCCAGGTGTAGTGACACCAGATGTTTTTACATTAGGGGGGATTGAACCAACAACCCTCTGATTAGCAGTGGGTTGTGGTTGGCTGATGGAGGCATCTGCCCGTCTTCTCAGTGGCTGCTGTGCTTTCAGGAAGACCTTTGCTGGGACAGTGAGTCGCTTCGTGACGGGTTCCGGGAAGAGGATGGTGGCGTATCGCAGACCTGACGGAGGTCTGGTCCACATCGGGCCGGAACCCGAAGAGTGAGTCCACTTCTCAGTGTTCAGACTCTGAATGAAGCAGGCTGTTCTTCACAGCTGACTGAACCAGTGGACAGGTGTGCTTTCATGACTGTCTACCTGCAGGGGGCGGAGCCTCTGTTCCAGCCTTAATGAGTGTTTACCTGCAGGGGGCGGAGCCTCTGTTCCAGCATTAATGAGTGTCTACCTGCAGGGGGCGGAGCCTCTGTTCCAGCCTTAATGACAGTTTACCTGCAGGGAGGAGGAGCCTCTGTTCGAGGCCATTCGCGCCGGTGATG
This sequence comes from Salarias fasciatus, assembly GCF_902148845.1. Taxonomy (NCBI): domain Eukaryota; kingdom Metazoa; phylum Chordata; class Actinopteri; order Blenniiformes; family Blenniidae; genus Salarias; species Salarias fasciatus. The sequence continues at coordinate 118,058 of NC_043759.1, read as the reverse complement.
TGAACCGGGTTCGAGGCCTGGTTATGATGCCGGGAGTGAACCTGATGCTGCCCAGCAAGCCGGGCTGGCTGGCTGTCCACCAGGCCGCCTTCTACAACCGGGACGCCTGTCTCCAGGTGCTGCTGTCAGGTGAGTTCCCCCGCCCGGTCTCGGCTCCCTCCCCCAACCCGCCTGGTGGGCGGGGCCTCAGCTCCCTGTGCTTGCAGCTCAGCCCGGCATGGTGAACAAGCGCACGGCTCAGGGAGAGACGGCGCTCATGGTGGCGGTCAGCCGGCAGCAGCTGCAGTGCGTCGCCATGCTGCTGGAAAATGGCGCCGACCCCGACATCCCCAACCACGAGAAGGAGACGCCGCTCTACCGAGGTGAGGACGGCTCGTCCCCTGGATGGCCGCCGGCGGTCCCGTCCTGACGACTCGCCGCCGTCTGCCCCGCAGCCTGCGAGAGGAACAGCGCCGCCATGGTGGCGGCCCTGCTAAACCGCGGCGCCGCCGTCAACACCCGCTGCATCCATGGCTGCACCGCCCTCCAGGAGGCCGCCGTCCAGAACAACATCGAGATCTGCGAGATGCTGCTGAAGGCTGGCGCCAAGCACTCCGTCACCAACGTCTTCGGCATCTCGCCGCTGTTCTCCGCTGCGCAGATCGGACGCATCGCCTCGCTGCGCTTCCTGCTGCGGCACGGTAACCACTTCCTGTTCCGCCTGGCGCTCTCAGGTCGGCGTCTTTGCTGTCAGGGTGGAAAACCCGTTCAGCGTCAAACAGCAGGAGGGAAAATGAGGGAAACTCTGAATGAAAGCAAACGGTTCTGGAACGCCGCTCATGAAGCAGGACTTCCACCTCGACCCCGGGGTCACTTTCAGTCTCTGTTCGATCTCAGTCTTTCAAAATAAAAGGTGCAGATCTGCTGCACTCCATACTTCCAGGTTAGCCACCTGCCCCCATCCCAAGTGCCCCCCCCCAGGTGCCCCCCCCGCCCTGACTCAGAAACAGCAATTACGAGTAAAATAAATTGTAATACTGAAGTACAATCAACTACGAATGTGTTTGCTCCATTGTCTATAAATATACTGCAGATAAACAGCCTGGGGTGCCCCAAGGGGGCGGGGCTTAGTAGAGATTCCACCAATAATTGATTAATCAACCACCAATGCTAAATTCCAGAAAATGGCCGCCGATAATCCAGAGTCACCAATTAAATCAGCGTATCTTTGATTAACGGGTGGTTATGGGAACCGTCTCAGTCTCTGACATCCAGGAAGATTCCAGCATGACCCCTGACCCCTGACCTCTGACCCCCCCCCCCCACCCGCAGGTGCAGACATTAACACTCAGGCGGCCGACGGGGCGACCGCTCTGTACGAAGCCGCTAAGAATGAACACGAGGACGTGGTGCAGCTGCTGGTTTCCCAGAACGCCGACGCCAACAAGCCGGGGAAGAGGGGCCTGCTGCCGCTGCACATCGCCGCGCAGCGGGGGAACGGCAAGTAGGCGGGGCTTATCGCTCTGTTCACACCCTGGTCGGCCGCCGGCTATTCCTCCTCCGCCACCGTTCTTTCTGTCCGCAGCATCGTCTCCGCCCTGATCCCCGTCACCAGCAAGGCCAGGGTCCGGCGGGCCGGCATCAGCCCGCTGCACCTGGCGGCGGAGCGCAACCGCGACGACGTGCTGGACGCCCTGATCGAGGCCGGCTTCGACGTCAACGCCCGGCTGTCCGACGAGCGGTCCAAGCTGTACGAGGACCGGCGCAGCACCGCCCTCTACTTCGCTGTCATCAACAACAACGTGGAGGCGGTGCGGGCGCTGCTGGCCGCCGGCGCCGACCCCAACCTGGACATGTTCAGGCCCCTGATGGTGGCGGCGCGGCTGGGCTGCCTGCAGACCGTCACGCTGCTGGTGGAGCACGGCGCCGACATCAACGCCTCCATCCCCACCCACCCCACCACCTTCCCCGCCGTCTACATGTTCTCCATGAAGTACCTGCCCATGTTCAAGTACCTGCTGGACCACGGCGGCCACGCCCTGCCCTGCTTCGACTGCGCCTACGGCGTCCGGCCGCACCCGCCCCTCAAAACCTCCCGGTCGGACCGGGACGACCCGCGAGGCGGCACCCGGGTGCCGGAGCCGCAGCAGAGGAGGGGCGTGCAGGTAGGCTCGCCTGAGGAGACCCTCTGGATCCACCAATACACCAACCCACTGATCCACTGGCCCACCGATCCACCGATCCACTGACTCACTGATCTACTGATCCACTGACCCACTGATCCACCGATCCACTGACCCAACGACCCACTGATCCACTGATCTACTGATCCACTGATCTACTGATCTACTGATCCACCGATCCACCGACCCACTGACCCACCGACCCACTGATCTACTGATCCACCAACCCACCGATCCACTGATCTACTGATCCACCGACCCACCGATCCACGGACCCACTGATCCACCAATGCACTGATCTACTGATCCACTGATCCACAGTTCTGCGAGATGATCTCTGTGCCCAGCATCTCCCGGTGGGCGGGGCCTATCATCGACGTCTTATTGGACTACGTGGGTCACGTGACTCTGTGCGCCAGACTGACGGAACATCTGGACAGTTTCCCCGACTGGAGCGTCATCAAGGACAAAGCAGGTAATGTTCTGAGCCAGGAGGCAGGGCACCGCTTTGGTTCCAGCTGATCCCACTGGATCCAGTGGATCCACGGGATCCACTGAGCAACACACCGTGTTGCCTCCACTGGTGTGTGAATGTGTGTGTGAACGGGTGAATGTGATCAAGCAGCACAGTAGAACCATCTTTATCGGTGTAGAACATTTACTGTTTAGATCTGTGGATCATCTGCAGAACAGTGGAACTTAATAGAGTGTTCCCTGATGATGTTCCCTAGAATGTGACTTTAGTATAGGTCCGAATACAGAACCCTGAGTAACCCCATGTTTAACTGTAGTGTAGGTTCTAAGACAGGACCCTGAGGAACCCCAGCCTCAGGCAGTGGTGTAAATGAGGAAGATGATGCTCCGTCTGAAGCTGAAGGAAAGACGTTCTATGTTCTGTGTAGAAAACCAGAACAGCACAGTCCGGGAAGCCGTTCCTGTGTGTAGACTGACGGTGTTGTCTTGCTGTGTGTGGACTGATGGTGTTGTCCTGCTGTTTGTTGCCTGACGGTGTTGTCTTGCTGTTTGTTGTTGTCTTGCTGTTTGATGCCTGACAGTGTTGTCTTGCTGTTTGTTGCCTGATGGTGTTGTCTTGCTGTATGTTGTTGTCTTGCTGTTTAATGCCTGACGGTGTTGACTTGCTGTTTGTTGCCTGACGTTGTTTTGCTGTTGTGACTGATTGAGTTGTCTTGCTGTTTAATGCCTGACGGTGTTGACTTGCTGTTTGTTGCCTGACGTTGTTTTGCTGTTGTGCCTGACAGTGTTGTCTTGCTGTTGTGCCTGACGGTGTTGACTTGCTGTTTGTTGTTGTCTTGCTGTTTTGCCTGGCAGTGTCGTCTTGTTCTTTGTTGACTGATGGTGTTGTCTTACTGTTGTGCCTGATGGTATTTCTTGCTGTTGTGTCTGACAGTGTTGTCTTGCTTTTGTGCCTCCCGGTGTTATCTTGCTGTTTGATGCCTGACGGTGTTGTCTTGCTGTGTGTGGACTGACAGTGTTGTCTTGCTGTTTGTTGTTGTCTTGCTGTTTAATGCCTGACGGTGTTGACTTGCTGTTTGTTGCCTGACGTTGTTTTGCTGTTGTGACTGATTGAGTTGTCTTGCTGTTGTGCCTGACGGTGTTGACTTGCTGTTTGTTGTTGTCTTGCTGTTTTGCCTGGCAGTGTCGTCTTGTTCTTTGTTGACTGATGGTGTTCTCTTGCTGTTGTGCCTGGCGGTGTTGTCTTGCTGTTGTGCCTGACAGTGTTGTCTTGCTGTTGTGCCTGACGGTGTTGACTTGCTGTTTGTTGTTGTCTTGCTGTTTTGCCTGGCAGTGTCGTCTTGTTCTTTGTTGACTGATGGTGTTCTCTTGCTGTTGTGCCTGGCGGTGTTGTCTTGCTGTTGTGCCTGACAGTGTTGTCTTGCTGTTGTGCCTGACGGTGTTGACTTGCTGTTTGTTGTTGTCTTGCTGTTTTGCCTGGCAGTGTCGTCTTGTTCTTTGTTGACTGATGGTGTTGTCTTGCTGTTGTGCCTGATGGTATTTCTTGCTGTTGTGTCTGACAGTGTTGTCTTGCTTTTGTGCCTCCCGGTGTTATCTTGCTGTTTGATGCCTGACGGTGTTGTCTTGCTGTGTGTGGACTGACAGTGTTGTCTTGCTGTTTGTTGTTGTCTTGCTGTTTAATGCCTGACGGTGTTGACTTGCTGTTTGTTGCCTGACGTTGTTTTGCTGTTGTGACTGATTGAGTTGTCTTGCTGTTGTGCCTGACGGTGTTGACTTGCTGTTTGTTGTTGTCTTGCTGTTTTGCCTGGCAGTGTCGTCTTGTTCTTTGTTGACTGATGGTGTTCTCTTGCTGTTGTGCCTGGCGGTGTTGTCTTGCTGTTGTGCCTGACAGTGTTGTCTTGCTGTTGTGCCTGACGGTGTTGACTTGCTGTTTGTTGTTGTCTTGCTGTTTTGCCTGGCAGTGTCGTCTTGTTCTTTGTTGACTGATGGTGTTCTCTTGCTGTTGTGCCTGGCGGTGTTGTCTTGCTGTTGTGCCTGACAGTGTTGTCTTGCTGTTGTGCCTGACGGTGTTGACTTGCTGTTTGTTGTTGTCTTGCTGTTTTGCCTGGCAGTGTCGTCTTGTTCTTTGTTGACTGATGGTGTTGTCTTGCTGTTGTGCCTGATGGTATTTCTTGCTTTTGTGCCTGACGGTGTTGTCTTGCTGTTTGATGCCTGACGGTGTTGACTTGCTGTTTGTTGCCTGACGGTGTTGTCTTGCTGTTTGCCGCCTGTAGCGCCCCCCCGGCCGCTGCTGCAGCTCTGCAGGCTGCAGGTGGTGCAGCTGGTTGGACGCCGCCGGCTGTCCCGGCTGCCGCTGCCCGGAGGGCTGATCCGGTTCCTGCAGCACCAGGAGATGCTTGTGGACGACTGCTGACGGCGGACGGACGGCCGGCAAACCGCGGAGACGGAAACAGCAACAGGATGTACGCATTCTCAGTCACGTTGTCGATATTGTCTTTGTGTCGCTTGTGTTCAGCCTGTGTCGTTTACGGGGTCAGTAACCAGTCGACGCTGCAGCAGCTCCTGTGTTTTAGTATTGAAGATGACATGATGATGATGGTTTGATGCTGTTGCTGTGATGAAGACCATGTTTCGCCGTCTTCCTGACGTTGCTCTGCCACACTGAGCCGTTGACACTCGCACCACGTCAAACTGTCCCGTTCAATGAGCCAATCAAACCTAAAGTATCTGACGACGGAGTTCCGGGCATGTCCAGCAGGGACGCGCCGGAGGGACGTGCTGGAGGGACACACTGGAGGGACGCACTGGAGGGACGTGCTGGAGGGACACGCTGGAGGGACGCACTGGAGGGACGCGCTGGAGGGACGCACTGGAGGGACGTGCTGGAGGGACTCTGTCTCCGGCAGGACTGGGCTCAGAGGGACAGGCACGTCTCTGGAGACCCTCTGGGGTCTTCCCAGCAGCTCCTCTGCAGGCGCAGCCCCCCGCTGGGAGCTGGTGGATCTGTTCTCTCATTTGCTGTGCTTGTTTTGCATCCTTGCTGTATTTTCTGAAAACATTGTCTTTCTTCTTGTGATGTCTTTACTGGGCGCTACAGTCACATCTGTGGAAACCTTTTTCATGTTCTAGATTTCCCTCAGTGTTAAACATTGAAATAGACACTAATCACATTTTCTGTCGATGATTGATGATTTGAGCCGATGCTGGCCTCCTCTGGGATCTGGCCACAGAACGTCTGGCAGGTAGAACAGGGTCTGGATCCTTTCAGGAGCCTCAGATGTTCTTGATGTCTTATCAGTTCTGATAGAACAATAAAGTTAAACTCCAGGGAAAAGATTTATCAGTGACCTTTTAACATGCAGGCAGACCGGTGAACGGAGGAGACAGCAGAACACAAACAGGAGCCTGTTAAAGCAAACAATACATTTATTAATAATCCCCTTCACACATTGGTGACAACACTTCACCCTCAACTGGCAGAATTATCAACCAATCAATCAATCAATCAATCAACCAATCAATCAATCTTTATGTATAAAGCACTTTTCCTATGTACCATTCTGTTAGTGGAGCAGCAGACAGTATATTTTTAAACTCCTTCTCTCCTTGCTGTGGTTGTTGAAAACTGGACGGTCGCTGGCAATTTGTAAAAAGTTGCGGACGTGTTTGAGACCCTGCAGAGCTCGAGGCTCCAGCATCCGGCTGACGGCCGCTGCCGAAGTCCAGGACGAGGCTCACTCGCCTGGGATTTACTGAGTTTCCGGCTCTGGCGGCCCCCGCGAACATCCAGCGGCGGGATCCCCGCTAAAAGCCGCATTTCTCGGCCGCAGTCCGCAGCGTGGAGTCGCAGCGGCGGCGCGCGGACCGGCCTGCTCTCACTTCCGCACTGCCGAACCGCACGTCTGTGGTGTCGCACATTCCACCGAAAATCACGGATTGTCAAGGGGCACGTGCCGCTCAGGGGACCCGCTGTAGGCCGAACTGGAGACCGGACCAAGCCTGTCCGGAACCTCTGTGGCTGAGCGCCCGACCGCTCCTCGCCGCGCGGGAAAGAGCGCGTGAACCTTATTTGTGCGGTATTTTGAACGGAGTCTGGTGTGACGCGGCGGACTGATCGGACCGGGATCTCCTTGGAAACGGTTAGTGACACCGCGCGCCCCCACCCGCCGCCCCCTCTTCTCTTCAGGGATGCTCAGTCCTGAGATCCGCAGCCTGCGCTCCCACTAGCTCCAGCACGGCGCGCACCGGCTCCCGTGAGCAGATGTATCCGGGCAGGATGGCTCTGAACCCGGCCGGCCTGTGGCGCGGCCCGCCGGAGGAGCCGGACGAGCTGGAGCTGCTGGAGGCGCTGGCCTTCACCGAGACCCCCATCCGCAGGAGCCTGAAGGTAGGAGGACACACACACACACACACACACACACACACACACACACACACACACACACACAATAATCCTCCTATAATAAGGTGCATTAGAAGGAGGATCTCAGAACCGGGCCTTCTGGACTCAGGTGGTTCAGCTGGATGTGAAGTGAGAGAGGTGAGGTGGTGTGTGTGTGTGTGTGTGTGTGTGTGTGTGTGTGGCCTTAAAAAGAACAGAAGAAGAATATGGAACAAAACCAGGAGCCAGTGCAGGGCTGCTCTGATGGTCCGTGCACTTCTCGGCATCGCTCACCCCCACCACCCCCACCCCCACCCCCCGCTCGGCAACTCTCAGGACGGGGCTCTCGTGTCGGGCTCACCGAGGGCGCCGGAGAAACCCGGGCCGGCCCTGAGCCAGTGGAGCAGCTGGAGAACAGGACTGATGTCACACACATGAAGAACACCGTCACACATGGAGAACATCGTAACACATGAAGAACGCCGTCACATATGGAGAACACCGTCACACATGAAGAACACCGTCACACATGGAGAACACGTCACACATGGAGAACATCGTCACACACATGAAGAACACCGTCACACATGAAGAACACCGTCACACATGAAAAACACCATCACACATGGAGAACACCGTCACACACATGAAGAACACCGTCACACATGGAGAACACCGTCACACATAGAGAACACCGTCACACACATGGAGAACACCGTCATACACATGAAGAACACCGTCACACATGAAGAACACAGTCACACATGGAGAACACCGTCACACACATGAAGAACACCGTCACACATGAAGAACACCGTCACACATGGAGAACACCGTCACACACATGAAGAACACCGTCACACATGAAGAACACCGTCACACATAGAGAACACCGTCACACACATGGAGAACACCGTCACACACATGGAGAACACCGTCACACACATGAAGAACACCGTCACACATGAAGAACACCGTCACACATGGAGAACACCGTCACACACATGAAGAACACCGTCACACATGAAGAACACCGTCACACATGAAGAACACCGTCACACATGGAGAACACCGTCACACACATGAAGAACACCGTCACACATGAAGAACACCGTCACACATAGAGAACACCGTCACACACATGGAGAACACCGTCATACACATGAAGAACACCGTCACACATGAAGAACACCGTCACACATGGAGAACACCGTCACACATGGAGAACACCGTCACACACATGAAGAACACCGTCACACATGAAGAACACCGTCACACATGGAGAACACCGTCACACACATGAAGAACACCGTCACACATGGAGAACACCGTCACACACATGAAGAACACGTCACACATGAAGAACACCGTCACACATGGAGAACACCGTCACACACATGAAGAACACCGTCACACATGAAGAACACCGTCACACATGAAGAACACCGTCACACATGGAGAACACCGTCACACACATGGAGAACACCGTCATACACATGAAGAACACCGTCACACATGAAGAACACCGTCACACATGGAGAACACGTCACACACATGGAGAACACCGTCACACATGAAGAACACCGTCACACACATGAAGAACACCGTCACACATGAAGAACACCATCACACACATGGAGAACACCATCACACATATGAACACCGTCACACATGGAGAACATCGTCACATATGGAGAACATCGTCAAACATGGAGAACACCGTCACACACATGAAGAACACCGTCACACATGAAGAACACCGTCACACATGGAGAACACCGTCACACACATGAAGAACACCGTCACACATGAAGAACACCGTCACACATGGAGAACACCGTCACACACATGGAGAACACCGTCATACACATGAAGAACACCGTCACACATGGAGAACACCGTCACACATGGAGAACACGTCACACACATGAAGAACACCGTCACACATGGAGAACACCGTCACACACATGAAGAACACCGTCACACATGAAGAACACTGTCACACATGGAGAACACGTCACACACATGAAGAACACCGTCACACATGAAGAACACCGTCACACATGGAGAACACCGTCACACACATGAAGAACACCATCACACATGAAGAACACCGTCACACATGGAGAACACCGTCACACACATGGAGAACACCGTCATACACATGAAGTACACCGTCACACATGGAGAACACCGTCACACATGGAGAACACCGTCACACACATGGAGAACACCGTCACACATGAAGAACACCGTCACACACATGAAGAACACCGTCACACATGAAGAACACCGTCACACACATGGAGAACACCATCACACACATGAACACCGTCACATATGGAGAACACCGTCACACATGGAGAACATCGTCACACATGGAGAACATCGTCACACATGGAGAACATCGTCACACACATGAAGAACACCGTCACACATGAAGAACACCGTCACACATGGAGAACACCGTCACACACATGAAGAACACCGTCACACATGAAGAACACCGTCACACACATGAAGAACACCGTCACACATGAAGAACACTGTCACACATGGAGAACACCGTCACACACATGAAGAACACCGTCACACATGAAGAACACCGTCACACATGGAGAACACCGTCACACATGGAGAACACCGTCACACACATGGAGAACACCGTCACACACATGGAGAACACCGTCATACACATGAAGAACACCGTCACACATGGAGAACACCGTCACACACATGGAGAACACCGTCACACATGAAGAACACCGTCACACACATGGAGAACACTGTCACACACATGAAGAACACCGTCACACACATGAAGAACACCGTCACACACATGGAGAACACCGTCACACATGGAGAACACCGTCACACACATGAAGAACACCGTCACACACATAAAGAACACCGTCACACATGAAGAACACCGTCACACACATGGAGAACACTGTCACACAGCGAGAACACTGTCACACACATGAAGAACACCGTCACACACATGGAGAACACCGTCACACACATGAAGAACACCCTCACACACAGGAGAACACCGTCACACACAAAGAACACCGTCACACACAGGAGAACACCGTCACACATGAAGAACACCCTCACACACAGGAGAACACCATCATGCACATGGAGAACACGTCACACATAATGAAACACTGTCACACATAAAGAACAGCGTCACACACGAGGACGATGGTACTTTACATGGACCTTCATGGTGATTAGGATGGTTTCAGTATTGCAGTTAAGTTTTCAATGAGTGTGACGAAGATGAAGGTGATGATGACTGTGGTGAGTCACTGGGAGGAAGAGGAGGAGGAAGAGCAGCAGCAGCATAGAGGAGGAGGAGGAGGAAGAGGAGGAAGAGGAGGAGGAGGAAGAGGAGGAGGAAGAGCAGCAGCAGCATAGAGGGGGAGGAGGAGGAGGAAGAGGAGGAGGAGGAAGAGGAGGAGGAAGAGCAGCAGCAGCATAGAGGGGGAGGAGGAAGAGGAGGAGGAGGAGGAGGAGGAAGAGGAGGAGGGGGAGGAGGAAGAGGAGGAGGAGGAGGAAGAGGAGGAGGAGGAAGAGGAGGAAGAGGATGAGGGGGAGGAGGAAAAGGAGAAGGAGGAGGAAGAGGAAGAGGAGGAGGAAGAGGAGGAGGAGGAGGAAGAGGAGGAGGAAGAGGATGAGGAGGAGGAGGAAGAGGAGGAGGAGGAAGAGGAGAAGGAGGAGGAGGAGGAAGAGCAGCAGCCTGCTTCAGTGTGACTCAGAGATTCAGACGAACCGTTCAGGAGAACGTAGAACGGAGAACACGGGCCAGTCCTCTTCAGTTCCGTGTTGCGACTCGCTGGATTTTCTCTTCTGCTCCAAAACCAAACTGCAGGAGGTGAAATAAGTTCACCCTTCTTTCCCATGGTGCACCGGGGCGCTGGCCGGCCGGGCTGTGGCTGGCTGGGAGGCGGCCTTTGAACGCCGTCTGTCAGTCAGTGAGCAGAATGTAGGAACCGACGGCGTCGGACGGCCGCCGCAGATTCGACGTGGAAATGGTGACGTCAGGCGAGAACGTTCCTCGCGTTTTTTCGTGGTAAATGTGAGGTTGTTGCGGGGATTATTGGCCCCGCAGGTTCAGCGGCAGATGGCTGATTAATGCGTGAATTATGCGATCGCATGAAGGCGTTTTTCTGGAGGGCCTAAATTGAACTGTGACCTTTCTGACCTCCAGATAAACCTGGAGTTTGTCGTAGAGCCTGAGCCGGGCAGGCGCCCTCTGCTGGCCGGAACAGGAACGTTGATTCTGTGGAGGTCACCGGGACGCCGGCCTGTGCTGACGGTTCTGCTGTCTGTTCCGGGAGCGCCGGCGTCTGTCCTGGAAGACGGACCGTTTCCTCCGGCTGTCCTCTGCGCCGTGGACAGATGTCATCAATGAGATCTGTCCACTTCTGTTTTCCGTCTCAGTCCACTGCTCAGGTGGTTCCTCTGAGGACCCAGCAGGTGTCTCGCTCTGACCCCTCTCTCCCCGGTGTGTCGCTGCCTCCTGACCTTTTAGTCAGAACTCCTGCTGAGCTTCTCTCCTTCTTCTCTTTAGTTTGCACAATAATTCTGGACTCAGTTGCCCCCCTCGAGTCCAAGTGCCCCAAATCTCAGACCTCACCACGGCTAAATGCCTCCAACCTGCCCTCAGGCGCAACTGCAGCCTCGCCGAGCGCAAATGGAAGAAGGCCAGGAGGCCAGGAGGTCAGGAGGCCAGGAGGCCAGGAGGCCAGGAGGCCAGAAGGCCAGGAGGCCAGAAGGTCAGGAGGCAAGAAGGCAAGAAGGCAAGAAGGCCAGGAGGCCAGGAGGCCAGAAGGTCAGGAGGCAAGAAGGCAAGAAGGCCAGGAGGCCAGGAGGCCAGAAGGTCAGGAGGCAAGAAGGCAAGAAGGCAAGAAGGCCAGGAGGCCAGGAGGCCAGAAGGTCAGGAGGCAAGAAGGCAAGAAGGCCAGGAGGCCAGGAGGCCAGAAGGCCAGAAGGCCAGAAGGCAAGAAGGCCAGGAGGCCAGGAGGCCAGAAGGTCAGGAGGCAAGAAGGCAAGAAGGCCAGGAGGCCAGGAGGCCAGAAGGTCAGGAGGCAAGAAGGCAAGAAGGCAAGAAGGCCAGGAGGCCAGAAGGCCAGAAGGCAAGAAGGCCAGAAGGCCAGGAGGCAAGAAGGTCAGGAGGCCAGGAGGCCAGGAGGCAAGAAGGTCAGGAGGCCAGGAGGCCAGAAGGCAAGAAGGTCAGGAGGCCAGGAGGCCAGGAGGCCAGAAGGCAAGAAGGCCAGGAGGCCAGGAGGCCAGGAGGCAAGAAGGCCAGAAGGCAAGAAGGTCAGGAGGCCAGGAGGCCAGAAGGTCAGGAGGCCAGGAGGCAAGAAGGCAAGAAGGCCAGAAGGCCAGGAGGCCAGGAGGCCAGGAGGCCAGGAGGCCAGGAGGCCAGGAGGCCAGGAGGCAAGAAGGCAAGAAGGTCAGGAGGCCAGGAGGCCAGAAGGTCAGGAGGCCAGAAGGCCAGGAGGCCAGGAGGCCAGGAGGCCAGGAGGCCAGGAGGCCAGGAGGCCAGGAGGCCAGGAGGCCAGGAGGCCAGAAGGCAAGAAGGCCAGGAGGCCAGGAGGCCAGGAGGCAAGAAGGCAAGAAGGTCAGGAGGCCAGGAGGCCAGAAGGTCAGGAGGCCAGAAGGCCAGGAGGCCAGGAGGCCAGGAGGCCAGGAGGCAAGAAGGCAAGAAGGCCAGGAGGCCAGGAGGCCAGGAGGCAAGAAGGCAAGAAGGCCAGAAGGCCAGGAGGCCAGGAGGCAAGAAGGTCAGGAGGCCAGGAGGCCAGGAGGCCAGAAGGCAAGAAGGTCAGGAGGCCAGGAGGCCAGGAGGCCAGAAGGTCAGGAGGCCAGGAGGCCAGAAGGCCAGAAGGTCAGGAGGCCAGGAGGCCAGAAGGCAAGAAGGCCAGGAGGCCAGGAGGCCAGAAGGCCAGAAGGTCAGGAGGCCAGGAGGCCAGAAGGCCAGAAGGTCAGGAGGCCAGGAGGCCAGGAGGCAAGAAGGCAAGAAGGTCAGGAGGCCAGGAGGCCAGAAGGTCAGGAGGCCAGAAGGCCAGGAGGCCAGGAGGCCAGGAGGCAAGAAGGCAAGAAGGCCAGAAGGCCAGGAGGCCAGAAGGCAAGAAGGTCAGGAGGCCAGGAGGCCAGGAGGCAAGAAGGCAAGAAGGTCAGGAGGCCAGGAGGCCAGAAGGCCAGAAGGTCAGGAGGCCAGGAGGCCAGGAGGCAAGAAGGCAAGAAGGTCAGGAGGCCAGGAGGCCAGGAGGCCAGAAGGCAAGAAGGCCAGGAGGCCAGGAGGCCAGGAGGCAAGAAGGCAAGAAGGCCAGAAGGCCAGGAGGCCAGAAGGCAAGAAGGTCAGGAGGCCAGGAGGCCAGGAGGCCAGAAGGTCAGGAGGCCAGGAGGCCAGAAGGCCAGAAGGTCAGGAGGCCAGGAGGCCAGAAGGCAAGAAGGCCAGGAGGCCAGGAGGCCAGAAGGCCAGAAGGTCAGGAGGCCAGGAGGCCAGAAGGCCAGAAGGTCAGGAGGCCAGGAGGCCAGGAGGCAAGAAGGCAAGAAGGTCAGGAGGCCAGGAGGCCAGAAGGTCAGGAGGCCAGAAGGCCAGGAGGCCAGAAGGCAAGAAGGTCAGGAGGCCAGAAGGCCAGGAGGTCAGGAGGCCAGGAGGCAAGAAGGCAAGAAGGTCAGGAGGCCAGGAGGCCAGGAGGCCAGAAGGCAAGAAGGCAAGAAGGCCAGAAGGCCAGGAGGCCAGAAGGCAAGAAGGTCAGGAGGCCAGGAGGCCAGGAGGCCAGAAGGTCAGGAGGCCAGGAGGCCAGAAGGCCAGAAGGTCAGGAGGCCAGGAGGCCAGAAGGCCAGGAGGCCAGGAGGCAAGAAGACCAGGAGGCCAGAAGGCAAGAAGGTCAGGAGGCCAGGAGGCCAGAAGGTCAGGAGGCCAGAAGGCCCGCCCCCCCACGCTTCCCTTCAGATGCTCCGCAGCTCCCCAACAGACGACCGTCCAGCTGGAAAAATACCAAGTCAGCACATCTCAGCTCTGATTTCCTCAAACTGTCACAAACCCGGGTCACAACCCCCCCCCCCCCCCCCCCCCCCCCCCATCAGCAACCTCCTCACAGCTTGAGTCCGTCTCCCTGGCCTCCCTCTCTGCTGCAGTCAGACTCCTGCAGCCTTCAGCTGTCCTCTGACTGTCCTCTGACTGTCTGTCCTCTGACTGTCTGTCCTCTGACTGTCCTCTGACTGTCCTCTGACTGTCTGTCCTCTGACTGTCCTCTGACTGTCTGTCCTCTGACTGTCTGTCCTCTGACTGTCCTCTGACTGTCCTCTGTCTGTCCTCTGACTGTCTGTCCTCTGACTGTCTGTCCTCTGTCTGTCCTCTGACTGTCTGTCCTCTGACTGTCCTCTGACTGTCCTCTGTCTGTCCTCTGACTGTCCTCTGACTGTCTGTCCTCTGACTGTCCTCTGACTGTCTGTCCTCTGACTGTCTGTCCTCTGTCTGTCCTCTGACTGTCTGTCCTCTGTCTGTCCTCTGACTGTCCTCTGACTGTCTGTCCTCTGACTGGCTCCCGGAGCCGCTCGTCTCTGCGTCGCCATCATGGCTCCACCTCTCCTGGAGACGCTGGTGTTGTTCGCGAGCGCACCCTGTGCTGACCTGACCAATGAAACGCAGCGAACAAACCCCGCACCACGTCGGGACGCGCTGTGAAAATGCACAAACGCACCCAAACAATCGCGCTCCGGCGTGCATCTGCTCTCTCTCCGGTATAAACGGCACGGCAACATTTCAACCGGTACACACTTTTACACCGTCACACGGTGTTACCGTATTGGCCTGAATACAAGACGATGTTATTTTTCCAGAGATTCCATCCTCAAAAGTGGGGTGGTGTTATAATCGCGGACTTACGGTAGATGGTCAATACGCATCCGCGCCGCTAGATGGAGCCAAAGTATCAGTGAGCAGAGAGCGAGTGGAGCGATGAAATGAGATCAAATGATCTGATGAAAAATGGCGGATCATCTGGAACAAAGGGGCTGAACGCTGGACAACTGAGCAAACAACAGAGGAGAAGTTATGATACCAACTTTAAACTGATGGTGATCAACGCAGCAGAGTCATCAAACTACTGCCAAGCTGCAGGAGGTCTGGTGGAGCAGAGCCTCGTTCTGATTGGAGAGCACAGAAAAAACACTACAGATGCTAACGCTATGAGAAAAGCTTTCCGTGGTCCTGAGAGACGCTTCAGAGAGACTGATAGAAGGGAGAGTGAATACGTCTCTGAAAGACGGACAGATGGAATGTCCACCACCAGAGCCTGATTCAGCTGAAGGACCTGGACAGTTATTTACATCATTGATGCAGTTTGGACCCCTTGAGGTTCTTATTTGTTGCTTATTGTTTCTTATTTTGAGAAAGAGAATAT
The DNA here is from genome assembly GCF_902148845.1 of Salarias fasciatus. Taxonomy (NCBI): domain Eukaryota; kingdom Metazoa; phylum Chordata; class Actinopteri; order Blenniiformes; family Blenniidae; genus Salarias; species Salarias fasciatus. The sequence continues at coordinate 102,618 of NC_043759.1, read as the reverse complement.
ATTTTTTATTCAATACTGTAGTAACATTTTTTCATTTTATATCTCGTGAAATGTTATCTGTTGTGAGTTTTTTAGTTTATAATAAATAATGCTGTCAGTTTTAATCACATTGATTGCAATTTAATCGCATTGATCGCAATTAATCGTGATTAATTCATGGAAAACTGTCAACAATTAACTTTTTTTGAAGTAGAGATTAATCGCAATGAAGAATCTAATCCTCATAAATCAGTCCCAATGTCAGGAAAAACACTATTATCCTCTCGTTCTTTTCTTTGACCCAGTTGGCAGACCTCAATGGATTAATCACGATTAAAACTGACAGCACTAATAATAAAAAGTTGTTTCATGAGGGACCTTACTGTCCTCAGCATTTTTTTTTCCCACTAAATGATCTTTGAAAAGTAGGGATGGTGTTATAATCGGAGTCGTCTCATATTCAGGCCAATACGGTACACCGTCATCCCGCCCAGCCCGACTCCCAGCTGCTGCCATTTTTAAGAAATAACGACCTCTACGACAGCGGCTCAGTGGTACAGCGGGTCGTGTCATTACCAGAAGGTTGGCGGTTCGATCCCCGCTCCCGCATTCGTAAAACTGTCGTCGTGTCCTTGGGCAAGGCACTTCCCCCGCCTCGCCTCAGTGTGAGAGCAGTGAGAGTGAATGGGTGGAGGTGGGAGGGGCCGACGGCGGCAGGCTGCCCCCCCCAGGACAGCTGTGGCTACAGCAGCAGCTCAGCTCCGCCCGGTGAGGACAGGATGAAGAACGCAGCGCGAAGTCCGAGTGTCCAGAGAACCGCCAAGTAAAACCACTGCTTTATTATTATTATGAAAAATTCCAGTCTGGACTCAGATCTGGCCACAGCACAGAGACCGCCCTCCTGGAGTCCTGAACCACCTGCTCCTAGCTGCAGACTCAGGTAGTCCTGTGGTCCTGGTCCTCCCAGCTGCGGACTCAGGTAGTCCTGTGGTCCTGGTCCTCCTAGCTGCAGACTCAGGTAGTCCTGTGGTCCTGGTCCTCCTAGCTGCAGACTCAGGTAGTCCTGTGGTCCTGGTCCTCCTGGACCTCAGTGGACCACAGGGTCCTGCTGTCTCGCCTCGAACACCTGGACCTCAGAGGTCCAGTCCTGGAGTGTTTCTGTTCCTACTGACTGACAGGAGCTTCTCTGTTCAGCTGGGAGACCTCACCTCTCCTGTGGGGTGCCTCAAGGCTCCATCCTGGGCCCCAGTTTATTTCTCCTGTACTTCCTGCCCTGAGGAGGCATCAGAATAAATATAATATCTCCTCCACGGCTCTGCGTCCAGCTGTTCCGACGACTCTGCTGCTCTCCAGCCTCTGCTGGACTGCAGCCAACTTCCTCAACCTCAACGAGGAGGAGACAGAGGTCAGAGGTCATCGCGTTTGGCAAACCCCCCCAGCTCTTTACCTGGGTCCTCTTGCCATGAAGTCCAAGTCAGCTGTGAGGAATCTGGGTGTGATTTTAGACGGTTCCTTTAAGTTCGAGCAGCAGATCAGCGCAGTGGTCAGAAGAACCTGAGGACCTCGGCAGGGTCACCGCTGACCTTTAGGAGAGGTCAGAGCTGACCTTTAGGAGAGGTCAGAGCTGACCTTTAGGAGAGGTCAGAGCTGACCTTTAGGAGGGGTCAGAGCTGACCTTTAGGAGGGGTCAGAGCTGACCTTTAGGACGGGTCAGAGCTGACCTTTAGGAGGGGTCAGAGCTGACCTTTAGGAGAGGTCAGAGCTGACCTTTAGGAGGGGTCAGAGCTGACCTTTAGGACAGGTCAGAGCTGACCTTTAGGAGAGGTCAGAGCTGACCTTTAGGAGAGGTCAGAGCTGACCTTTAGGAGAGGTCAGAGCTGACCTTTAGGAGGGGTCAGAGCTGACCTTTAGGAGAGGTCAGAGCTGACCTTTAGGAGAGGTCAGAGCTGACCTTTAGGAGGGGTCAGAGCTGACCTTTAGGACGGGTCAGAGCTGACCTTTAGGACGGGTCAGAGCTGACCTTTAGGAGGGGTCAGAGCTGACCTTTAGGAGGGGTCAGAGCTGACCTTTAGGAGAGGTCAGAGCTGACCTTTAGGAGGGGTCAGAGCAGGCCCTGCATGCCTCTGTCCCTTCTCACCTGGATCACTGCAGTCGTCTCGATACCGGTATCGATGAACCCTCCTCCAGCGCCTGCAGCTGGTCCAGAACTGGACTCCTCTCCTGCACCAGGAGCCCAGCTCTCCTCCCCCGGTTCTGGATCCTTCACCGCCCCCTGTCCCCCCTGCCTGGACTTTAGAATCCTCCTCAGAGTCTCGAGACCTCGTCCCCCTCTGTCCTCGGACCTGCTGGTCTTCTCCTCCAGCCTGTCCAGAGTGACGTCCCGGGCCAGCCCCCCTGGCTGGACCCAGGTCCAGGTTCAAACCAGGGGGACAGAGCCTTTCCTGTGGGCCCCCCCTCCCCCCACCCAGCAGCCAGGTCCGGGCAGAGCCAGATTCAGACCCCGCCGTGCCCCTGGGCAAGTTCTTTCAAAGTCCCCCTCTAAGCTAAAACTCTGACGCCTACAACATCCTGAAGCACCTAAAGCCCCCAAAACACACATTTAGAGTCAGAGCAGGAGCAGGAACCCTGGTCTCCGCTGGTCTCCGCTGGTCTCCGCTGGTCTCCGCTGGTCTCCGCTGGTCTCCGCTGGTCTCCGCTGGTCTCCGCTGGTCTCCCCTGGTCTCCGCTGGTCTGTGAGCCTCCGGCTGCACAGAAAGCAACACACTGTCTGACTCAAAGAAAGCAGCCACTCTGAAAACTTCAAGTACGTATAAAAATCTTTATTTGGGTAAACATATAAAGGAGGCTGAATAACAGGGACAGTGATGCTGAAAGCAGTTCAGAACTTTTTGCTTTAATCATTTCATTGCATGTGGACAAAAAAAAAGATAAAATCTGAAATAATCAGCAGTTTGCCTGAAAATGCTCAAAGTGTCTTCATGACCAACATAAAGTCTCACAGCAAGAAAAAGGACGAGTTCAGAATTCTGAGAGCGACAATTATTTTTACATGTCCGTGTTTCTGAAGTGCAGTTTTGCAGTAAATAATAATAATAATAATAACAATCAAGTTAACAGATGTATGGGAAACGCTCATAAGTGCAGACATACAGCCCGTGACATGTGGACCGTTGTTGTTTACAACCAGTTTTTCTGGGTTCAGCCCGGGTCCAGGAGGAACTGGTTCACTTCTTCTCTTTTACTGAAAAACGCTGCATCGCCTCACTGAACACGTCACCCTCGTCCGGCTTTTTCTCACAACATGCAGAGAGAGGCTGCTCTTCAGGCGCCCTTCTTCCTCTGTGGTGTCTGTGTAAAATAAGGTTGAACATGCAAACAGCACCCCTAGTGGCATGAAGTGTAAATGCAGTCATGGCGTCGTGCTATGGACTCTATGCACAACTCAGCCACTTCCTGACCTGCAGGAGGCTCCTCGTTTCCTGTCTTTCATGACAGGACGAGCTGATTACTGCAGGTGTGTCTGTTGTTGTTCCAGAGGTCAGACACACCTGCAGTAATCAGCTCGTCCTGTCATGAAAGACAGGAAACGAGGCGCCTCCTGCAGGTCAGGAAGTGGCTGAGTTGTGCATAGAGTCCATTGAATGCTGAATATTGACTGCATGTAAACGTCACGTCGATGCAGGCCGGGTAGCAGTGGGGCCCCATCAGGTAGGTTCCAGACGTGTCATTGTGAATTATCCGGGGATTTCAAGTTGTGTCGCTGATATCCGCCGTCTGTCGGGGCCCCCCTACCAGCAACTAACCGCTGAGCACTCGGAAAGGGCCCCATGAGGGGGACTTTCCACACGCTGTCGTTGCAGCGTCTAGCGTTGCGCCTTTAATTTGTCATTGAAATTGACTGATGTCAGCCGTCCCTCGGGGCCCCCTTCAGCTCGGGGCCCTAGCCAGTAGCGGCGCCTCTGGCTGGAGAGAAGCAGCTGCTGCTCATTCCGCCTCCATTTAAACAAACAAACAAACAAACAAACAAACAAACAGAAATCCTCGGCAGTGGATTTCACCAGAAGAGGGCCCGGGGGTTTTCATAGCCCACCACCCCCCTGCAGCGACGCCTCTGCTCTGGTTATGCGGCTCCTGCCGTGCGCCCCTGCAGGTCTCGGGCCCCTGCAGGTCTCGGGCCCCTGCTGGTCTCGGGTCCCTGCAGGTCTCGGGCCCCTGCAGGTCTCGGGCCCCTGCTCGTCTCGGGCCCCTGCAGGTCTCGGGCCCCTGCAGGTCTCGGGCCCCTGCAGGTCTCGGGCCCCTGCAGGTCTCGGGCCCCTGCAGGTCCCGGGCCCCTGCAGGTCTCGGGCCCCTGCAGGTCTCGGGCCCCTGGGCAATTGCCCAGTTGCCCTAATGGTTAATCCGGCCTTGGGTCCGGGGGGGTTAAATCCCAGCTGAAGACCTTCCTCTGCTCTGGGGCCTTCAGCTGGTCTGACCTGGTCCTGGTCTGACCTGGTCCTGGTCTGTCCTGGTCCTGGTCTGTCCTGGTCCACATCCTCAGGTTCTTATTAATGTTGACTTTTGCTCCTCTGGTTTCACGGTCTGCTCTGTGAGGAGGTCTCTGGGGGTCTGCAGACCGCCGGGTCCTCTGAGCTGGACCGACTCCGTCCACCGTCTCCTGCTGTCTGTCAGTCCTGCTCCGTCAGGATTCAGCCGCTTCTCCATCGCTGCTGTAGGTTCTTCATGAACTACAGTCAGTAACGCCTTCCGCCTGTAGCTCTGACGGTGTCCTTCGTTCTGACGGTGTCCTCTATTCTGACGGTGTCCTCTATTCTGACGGTGTCCTTCGTTCTGACGGTGTCCTCTATTCTGACGGTGTCCTCTATTCTGACGGTGTCCTCTATTCTGACGGTGTCCTCCATTCTGACGGTGTCCTCTATTCTGACGGTGTCCTCTATCCAGGCGGTGTCCTTCATTCTGACGGTGTCCTTTATTCTGACGGTGTCCTTCGTTCTGACGGTGTCCTCTATTCTGACGGTGTCCTTTATTCTGACGGTGTCCTCCGTTCTGACGGTGTCCTCTATTCTGACGGTGTCCTCTATTCTGACGGTGTCCTCTATTCTGACGGTGTCCTTCGTTCTGACGGTGTCCTCTATTCTGACGGTGTCCTTTATTCTGACGGTGTCCTCCGTTCTGACGGTGTCCTCTATTCTGACGGTGTCCTCTATTCTGACGGTGTCCTTTATTCTGACGGTGTCCTTCGTTCTGACGGTGTCCTCTATCTGACGGTGTCCTTTATTCTGACGGTGTCCTCCGTTCTGACGGTGTCCTCTATTCTGACGGTGTCCTTTATTCTGACGGTGTCCTTCGTTCTGACGGTGTCCTCTATTCTGACGGTGTCCTCTATTCTGACGGTGTCCTTTATTCTGACGGTGTCCTCCGTTCTGACGGTGTCCTCTATTCTGACGGTGTCCTCTATTCTGACGGTGTCCTCTATTCTGACGGTGTCCTCCGTTCTGACGGTGTCCTCTATTCTGACGGTGTCCTCTATTCTGACGGTGTCCTCTATTCTGAAGGTGTCCTCTATTCTGACGGTGTCCTCTATTCTGACGGTGTCCTCTATTCTGACGGTGTCCTTCGTTCTGACGGTGTCCTCTATTCTGACGGTGTCCTCCGTTCTGACGGTGTCCTCTATTCTGACGGTGTCCTCTATTCTGACGGTGTCCTCCGTTCTGACGGTGTCCTCTATTCTGACGGTGTCCTCTATTCTGACGGTGTCCTCCGTTCTGACGGTGTCCTCTATTCTGACGGTGTCCTCTATTCTGACGGTGTCCTCCGTTCTGACGGTGTCCTCTATTCTGACGGTGTCCTCTATTCTGACGGTGTCCTCTATTCTGAAGGTGTCCTCTATTCTGACGGTGTCCTCTATTCTGACGGTGTCCTCTATTCTGACGGTGTCCTTCGTTCTGACGGTGTCCTCTATTCTGACGGTGTCCTCCGTTCTGACGGTGTCCTCTATTCTGACGGTGTCCTCTATTCTGACGGTGTCCTCTATTCTGACGGTGTCCTCTATTCTGACGGTGTCCTCCGTTCTGACGGTGTCCTCTATTCTGACGGTGTCCTCTATTCTGACGGTGTCCTCCGTTCTGACGGTGTCCTCTATTCTGATGGTGTCCTCTATTCTGACGGTGTCGTCCGTTCTGACGGTGTCCTCTATTCTGACGGTGTTCTCTATTCTGACGGTGTCCTCTATTCTGACGGTGTCCTCTATTCTGACGGTGTCCTTCGTTCTGACGGTGTCCTCTATTCTGACGGTGTCCTCTATTCTGACGGTGTCCTCTATTCTGACGGTGTCCTCCGTTCTGTCGGTGTCCTCTATTCTGACGGTGTCCTCTATTCTGACGGTGTCCTCTATTCTGACGGTGTCCTTCGTTCTCACGGTGTCCTCTATTCTGACGGTGTCCTCCGTTCTGACGGTGTCCTCTATTCTGACGGTGTCCTCTATTCTGACGGTGTCCTCCGTTCTGACGGTGTCCTCTATTCTGACGGTGTCCTTCGTTCTGACGGTGTCCTTCGTTCTGACGGTGTCCTTCGTTCTGACGGTGTCCTCTATTCTGACGGTGTCCTTCGTTCTGACGGTGTCCTCCGTTCTGACGGTGTCCTCCGTTCTGACGGTGTCCTCTATTCTGACGGTGTCCTCTATTCTGATGGTGTCCTCTATTCTGACGGTGTCGTCCGTTCTGACGGTGTCCTCTATTCTGACGGTGTCCTCTATTCTGACGGTGTCCTCTATCCAGGCGGTGTCCTTCATTCTGACGGTGTCCTCTATTCTGACGGTGTCCTCCGTTCTGACGGTGTCCTCTATTCTGACGGTGTCCTCTATTCTGACGGTGTCGTCCGTTCTGACGGTGTCCTCTATTCTGACGGTGTCCTCTATTCTGAAGGTGTCCTCTATTCTGACGGTGTCCTCTATTCTGACGGTGTCCTCTATTCTGACGGTGTCCTTCGTTCTGAAGGTGTCCTCTATTCTGACGGTGTCCTCCGTTCTGACGGTGTCCTCTATTCTGACGGTGTCCTCTATTCTGACGGTGTCCTCTATTCTGACGGTGTCCTCCGTTCTGACGGTGTCCTCTATTCTGACGGTGTCCTCCGTTCTGACGGTGTCCTCTATTCTGATGGTGTCCTCTATTCTGACGGTGTCGTCCGTTCTGACGGTGTCCTCTATTCTGACGGTGTTCTCTATTCTGACGGTGTCCTCTATTCTGACGGTGTCCTCTATTCTGACGGTGTCCTTCGTTCTGACGGTGTCCTCTATTCTGACGGTGTCCTCTATTCTGACGGTGTCCTCTATTCTGACGGTGTCCTCCGTTCTGTCGGTGTCCTCTATTCTGACGGTGTCCTCTATTCTGCCGGTGTCCTCTATTCTGACGGTGTCCTCTATTCTGACGGTGTCCTTCGTTCTGACGGTGTCCTCTATTCTGACGGTGTCCTCCGTTCTGACGGTGTCCTCTATTCTGACGGTGTCCTCTATTCTGACGGTGTCCTCCGTTCTGACGGTGTCCTCTATTCTGACGGTGTCCTTCGTTCTGACGGTGTCCTTCGTTCTGACGGTGTCCTCCGTTCTGACGGTGTCCTTCGTTCTGACGGTGTCCTCTATTCTGACGGTGTCCTTCGTTCTGACGGTGTCCTCCGTTCTGACGGTGTCCTCCGTTCTGACGGTGTCCTCTATTCTGACGGTGTCCTCTATTCTGATGGTGTCCTCTATTCTGACGGTGTCGTCCGTTCTGACGGTGTCCTCTATTCTGACGGTGTCCTCTATTCTGACGGTGTCCTCTATCCAGGCGGTGTCCTTCATTCTGACGGTGTCCTCTATTCTGACGGTGTCCTCCGTTCTGACGGTGTCCTCTATTCTGACGGTGTCCTCTATTCTGACGGTGTCGTCCGTTCTGACGGTGTCCTTCGTTCTGACGGTGTCCTCTATTCTGAAGGTGTCCTCTATTCTGACGGTGTCCTCTATTCTGACGGTGTCCTCTATTCTGACGGTGTCCTTCGTTCTGACGGTGTCCTCTATTCTGACGGTGTCCTTCGTTCTGACGGTGTCCTCTATTCTGACGGTGTCCTCTATTCTGACGGTGTCCTCTATCCAGGCGGTGTCCTTCATTCTGACGGTCTATTCTGTCCTGGTTCTGGGACGGTTGGACTTTTGATGGACGTCGTTTATGATCCAGAAGAGTCCAGTTAGAGGAGGATGAAGGACGCGGCAGGGAATCGAACCGTCACCGCCTGGGCCTGGTTCTCCCTCAGAGTAATGGGAGGAATGGAAGTAATGGGAGTAATGGGAGTAATGGGAGTAATGAAAGTGATGGAAGTAATTGGAGTAATGGAAAGTAATGGAAGTGTTTGGAGTTATGGAAGTAATGAGAGGAATGGAAGTAATGGGAGTAATGAGAGTAATGGGAGTAATCGGAGTAATGGAGGTAATGTGGAAGGAATGGGAGTAATAGGAGTAATGGAAGTAATGGGAGTAACGGAAGTAATGGGAGTAATGGAAGTATTTGGCGTAATCAGAGTAATGAGAGTAATGGAAGTAATGGAAGTATTTTGAGTAATGGAAGTAATGGAAGTAATGGGAGTAATGGGAGTAATAGGAGTAATGGAAGTAATGGGAGTAATGGAAGTAATTCGAGTAATGGGTGTAACGTGAGTAATGGAAGTATTTGGAGTAATCGGAGTAATCAGAGTAATGGAAGTAATATGAGTAATGGAAGTAACGGGAGGAACGTGAGTAATGGGAGTAACGGGAGTAATGTGCAAGTAGAGCCAGCAGTGCTGTGGAACGAAGCCAGGGTGGCGGACATCAGGGCAAAAGACAGACGGAACCCGGTGGAACCCCAGGAGGTTCTGAGACGGAACCCGGTGGAACCCCAGGAGGTTCTGAGACGGAACCCGGGGGAACCCCAGGAGGTTCTGAGACGGAACCCGGGGGAACCCCAGGAGGTTCTGAGACGGAACCCGGTGGAACCCCAGGAGGTTCTGAGACGGAACCCGGTGGAACCCCAGGAGGTTCTGAGACGGAACCCGGGGGAACCCTGCAGTCGGAGGTGGACCTTGCTGATGCAGCTCAGGAGGGATCCACCAGCGATCTGATTGGTTCAGGATCTGGTCCTGACAGAGGCTGGGGGCTCTCTCACACACACACACACACACACACACACACACACACACACACACACACACACACACACACACACACACGGTGACGTGTTGCTGCTTCCAGACTGCTGAGGAGATGGACCAGCTGACTGTGGACGAGGACCTGAACGACATGGACAGAGCCGTCCAGCTGCTCAGGTGAGTCCAGCACAGCGTTGTGGACAGAACCGTCCCCTGCTCAGGGGGGACAGCTCAGCACCGTGGACAGAACCGTCCCCTGCTCAGGGGGGACAGAGCTGTCAGGGACACAGGGGAAGGTTGTGTTCTTTTGTTGGCGTTCCTCACTGCTCAGAGTGATGCTGCTGGTTCTGGTTCTGTCTCTGGTTCTGGTTCTGGTTCTGGTTCTGTCTCTGGTTCTGGTTCTGGTTCTGGTTCTCTGTCTGTCTGTGGTTCTGGTTCTGTCTCTGTCTGTGGTTCTGGTTCTCTCTGGGTCTGGTTCTCCGGGACTCTCTCTAGAACAACAGGAAAGTTCCAGAGCAGAACCAGAGCAGAACCGACCCGCTCCTGATGTTCTGCTGTGTTCTGCTGTGTTCTCCTGACGTTCTCCTGGTTCTGTTGGTTCTGCCCCCTAGTGGCCAGGAGGTGCAGCGGCTCAGCGTTCTAGGGAACCTTCCCGGTCTGGTCCGCCAGAATCCGGCAGAGACATTCCGCCGGGTGGTCCCGAAGGTCCGGGTAAGTCTCCGCCGTCTCGGGGACGAAGATTCTCGGTTCTCCGCCTGTGTGTTCTGCACAGACGTCCCCACTGTGGAGAGACGTCCCCACTGTGGACAGTCGTCCCCACGACGTCCCCACTGTGGACAGACACATCAGAGTGTGTCCTAACTAGAAGCCTCAGATGCCTTCTGGAACGCCAGACGCTGCGCTCCGCTGCCGGCCAGCGCAGTCGGCCAGCGCAGTCGGCCAGCGCAGTTGGCCAGCGCAGCCGGCCAGCGCAGTCGGCCAGCGCAGTCGGACGTCCGCAGAGGTCGGCCATCTTACTGGAGGAATCATCACATCGTGTTGATGAGACATGAACCGTTAACGAGCCGTAACTCGCTCAAATTTCAACCGATTTTCAAACGGTTTGATTTGTAATAAACATCAAATCTCTGTTAATGACAAGACAGATGCTTGATGAGCATGGCAGGCCCTAACTATATATCATAAATATATATCATATCCTGAATATTCCTAATATTCTTCATATGAGGCTCCATGTTCAAATCCTGACACTGAGAAATATTTATAGCTCTTTTGAATAATTTAGACAAACCATACATGTCCATATTTTTAGTTTTGTATGGAAACATGTTAAGATGTGGCAGGGCTGCAGTGGAGGCTGAAGATAAACTATTCACCCACCTGAAACTTCAGAAAGACTTAAATCTCATGAACCTCATTATATTGCAGATATTATATTATATTTATTAATATATAACATTAAACAATACAAACATGAAATCGTGCACCAGAAAACACACTGTTAAAAAATATTGAATCAGGCTTTGTAAAATGTATAAAAGGAGCTCAGAAAGTCTCAAGTCAAGTAATGGAATTACAGTCCCAATGTAATTAAGTAAACGAGTAAAAGGCAACTGAGTGAATCTCTTGATCAGTCAGTTTTTCTATAACTCAGAGTCACAGCAGCTGCTGCCTTTCAGTGCTTCAAGATGTTCCACTGAAACATTTCAGTGGAATCAGAGTAGAAACGCTGCGCAGATCTCCAGCCTCACCTTCATCCACAGAAACTCTCAGCCTTCCCGTACCAAGATGGCCGCCCTCTGCGGACGGCGTGGAGCCTGCCGGGAGGCGTCCGGAGCAGGCGCAGTGTCTGCTGAGGGGAGGAGCTCCGCCTTCAGGTCTGGGGACAGAGCTCCAACCTGAGGAGGGAACCGGAGCGGCCGAGGCGAGGCAAGAGGACTGAGGACTGCTTCAGGAACAGCGAGTCCAGACAGGTCTGGCGGGGGTCCAGCATGAGACCCACCACAGACCCAGCAGCCTGTCAGTGGAGGCTGGAGACATCTCACTAGCAGAGGAGCCGAACCATGAGACGTCCTCCTCAGGCCCTCCAGAGACAGCAGCAGCGCCTCACAGTGGAGGAGCGCCAGGTGAGCGGCAGACTGGCCGCGGTGAACCCAGCGAACGCTGCGGCCATGGCGTCTCCGGACACGCCGTCTCCGGACAGGCGCTTCCTGACACCGTCTCCGGACACGCCGTCTCCGGACAGGCGCTTCCTGACGGCGTCTCCGGACACGCCGTCTCTGGACAGGCGCTTCCTGACGCCGTCTCTGGACATGGCGTCTCCGGACAGGCGCTTCCTGACGCCGTCTCTGGACAGGCGCTTCCTGACGGCGTCTCTGGACAGGCGCTTCAGTGCTGGGGGGTCTTCACCAAGATCTCTAACCAGTCCCTGAGTCAGGCCACCGTCCCCTCCTGCCTGAAGTCCTCCATCATCGTCCCCCTCCCCAAGACCAGAACCATCAGCAGTCTAAATGACCGTCCAGCAGCATCAACAGCAGTGACAGCCGTCCTTCACACTGCTCTGTCCACCTGGAGCACGAGGGACCGATGTCCTCCTGCTCTCTGTGGACTTCGGCTCCGTCTTTAACACAACATTACCGAGCAGACTGGAGTCTGAACACCTGGGCCTATCGGACTCTGTCTGCCGGGGGACCAAAGACCTCCTGACGGGTCTCAGAGGGGGACCGTCGGCTCCCGTGTCTCTTCAGCCGTCAGCCTCGGCACCGGCGCTCCTCAGGGCGGTGTGCTGAGCCCCCTGCTCTGCACTGTCTGCCCCCCAGCAGCACCATGAGGCTGCTGACTCCACCGTGGGGGGCTGGTCTCTGCAGGGGAGGAGTCTGTACCGGGACCGGGTGGAGAGGGGAGGAGTCTGTACCGGGACCGGGTGGAGAGGGGAGGAGTCTGTACCGGGACCGGGTGGAGAGGGGAGGAGTCTGTACCGGGACCGGGTGGAGAGGGGAGGAGTCTGTACCGGGTGGAGAGGGGAGGAGTCTGTACCGGGACCGGGTGGAGAGGGGAGGAGTCTGTACCGGGACCGGGTGGAGAGGGGAGGAGTCTGTACCGGTGGAGAGGGGAGGAGTCTGTACCGGGGACCGGGGGGAGAGGGGGAGGAGTCTGTACCGGGACCGGGTGGAGAGGGGGAGGAGTCTGTACCGGGACCGGGTGGAGAGGCTTTCTGCGTGGCGTTCAGAGAACAACCTGATCCTGGACACCAAGAAGACACAGGACATGATCGTGGACTTCAGGAGGAAGAAGGAAACGGATCTGACTCCTCTTCGTCGGTGGAGGTGACGTGGAGAGGGTTGGAGGACCTGAGCCGGAGCGCCAGCACCACAGCCATCATCAAAACGGCAGCAGAGACTGTTTCTTACAGCGATACTTCAACATGTTGGCAAACTGGCCCCGTCAGCACAGTTCCTCAGTCATTTGGAACAGCATACGAGGGGGGACCCAGAAGCCCCCGGACTGTGGTTATAAAAACAAGAATGATTTCAGACTGTTGGCCGTTACACGTCGCTATAGCGGAGCTTTAAGCATAACTGACATTTTCACGTCCCAAAGACACACAGGCAGCTCACAGCCAGTGATGGTGTGACTACAGTCCCCCCCCCTTCTTCAAAAAAAATCCCAAAATGGCGGAACCCGATTTTGTTTTCTCCTGGGAAAAACGACAACAGAAGCACTCACCATGATCCACACCGCGTACCAAGACGAGGCTCTGGGGAGAACACAGGTCCATGGGCGCTGTAAGATGGTCAGATGTCCGTCGAAGACCCGCCTCGCTCCGGCCGACCCTCCGCCTCCCGCACAGAGGACAGTGTCCGCAGAATCGAAGCCGATCTGCTTTTTGGACGTCAGAGGGACGGTCCACAGCGGGTCTGTGCCGCCGGGGCAAACCGGCAACCAGGACTTTACCTGGAAGTGCTGCGGCGCTCCGGGAGGCGGTCCGGCTGCAGCGGCGGCGCTCCGGGAGGCGGTCCGGCTGCAGCGGCGGCGCTGTGGGGGAGCGGTGTTGGGGGAGCGGTGTGGGGGAGCGGTGGTGGGGAGCGGTATGGGGGAGCGGTGTGGGGGAGCGTGTGGGGGAGCGGTGTGTGGGGGAGCGGTAATGGGGGAGCGGTATGGGGGAGCGGTGGTGGGGGAGCGTATGGGGGTAGCGGTAGGGGGGAGCGGTGTGGGGGAGCGGTGTGGGGGAGCGGTGTGGGGGAGCGGTGTGGGGGAGCGGTGGTGGGGGGAGCGGTGTTGGGGAGCGGTGTGGGGGAGCGTAATGGGGGAGCGGTATGGGGGAGCGGTGTGGGGGAGCGGTGTGGGGAGCGGTGTGGGGGAGCGGTATGGGGGAGCGGTGTGGGGGAGCGCTGTGGGGGAGCGGTGTGGGGGAGCGGTGTGGGCGGCCCATATGATCAGAGACGGCCTAACGGCTGGGATCTCTGGACTCGAAAAAACATGTATTTTGTCTTTTATCTCACTACGTTTTGGATGTGCAGTTATCATATGTGTGCTTCTTTAAGTACTATAATAAAATATTTTTCATTACTTTTTTAACTTACAGTTTGCAAAATGTAATCGTTTGGATTACAAAATGTATCTTACATAATGGATCTTACAAAAATACAGGTTTTTTTCGGCAAATTAAATTGATTGTTAAATGATGATGATGATAAACGAACACACGATCTGTTGCGCGAAACATTTGTTGATCAGAAATGAACAAAGCAGCAGAAGCGTAATGCAACACAAGTATTGTGTTGTTGTGAAGTCCAGATTCCTTCCTGTCCTGGAGCCACAGCCAGAGATCCAGCTGGTCCTGCAGCTGCTTCAGTCTCCCAGGTTTCCATAAATTCATTTCACTGGCTGACCAAACTTCCGGGGTGGAGAACATTAGAATAAAATTGTAATGCAGGCGTCTGGTCACGTGACTGTGTTCGGCGAACGGCGTCTGCCCATATTTAGGCCGCTTTAAACGCCGTCTCTGACGCCGTATTCTTGATCATATGGGCCGGCCATAGAGCGGGGGCTGGAGGCTCCATCGTGACGAGGCGCCGGCGCACAGGGCTCTGCGGTGAAACGGCTCCTGCTGAGAGACGGCGTGGCCCTGCCCCATCCGCCGTGTCCCCTCCATTTAGCGTCTTGCGACTTCCGTCTCTTCCCAAGAATGAAAAAGGCACTGAAGGGGCGGAGACTTGATGATGAGGAGAGTGCAGAAGAAATCGAAGGACGCTCTTAAAGCGATCGTTACGCAGGAGTTGCCGACTGCTCGGAGCAGTGGGAATCCGGCTGCAGCGCTGGATTCAAGCCGAAGGAGATTCGGTGAAGGTGACAGTGTTGATTGAATGTGGAAATTAAAAAATAAAAAGTTATAACCACAGTCCGGGGACTTTTGGGTCCCCCTCGTACTGACTGTTTCTGTGAGGCGAGCTGTTGTTTATCCAGAGGACCGTCGGGACGGTCTTCAGGACGGACGCAGTGGAAGTGGACGGTGTTTTTGTCCCCCTCGTCAAACTCATCAAACACACAATCCAACAACCCCACAACACTCTGGTGGACACGTTACAATCCACACACTCACTACGCTGTGGAACACCAACAAATAATACTGTAAAGCAAATACTGGGAACTACTTTTTCTTTGAAATCACTACACCCAGACGCCATGTCGAGTAAGTAGTTCCGTTTCAGCAATCTTCACATGAACAACTCAATCTGGTCATTTTGCTTTAATATTCCACAGCGTAGTGAATGTGTGGATTGTAACGTGTCCACCAGAGTGTTGTGGGGTTGTTGGATTGTGTATTTGATGAGTTTGACGAGGGGGAACAAAAATACCGTCCACTTCCACTGTGTCCGTCCTGAAAACCTTCCTGACTCTCCTCTGGATGAACAACAGCTCGCCTCACAGAACAGTCAGTCTGCTGCTCTGATGACTGAGGAGTTGAGCTCAATGGGCCAATTTGCCAAAACGTTGAAGTATGGCTTTCAGGACTGTTATGCTGAGTCCCATTTCCCCCCTCAGCCCTCCCCCTTGGCCCTCCCCCTCGTTTTGGCGTTCACGTGGCGGGCACGTGAGCGGGATTACTCCTGCAGCAACACATCATCAGCAGGGTCAAACTAACCCGTCCCACGACGGTCTAACCGGCTCACGCTCCCTGTTAGTGGAGGACAGTCCCACCGCCTGGTGAGTTTCTGCCTCGCAGTGACAGGAAGAGCCACGTCCAGGGATCAAAAAGCAACGTCGCTATGAACTCTGGGCCGCCACCAGCCGGTTCTCCCTGTGGGAACTTTTCTGACTCCTCCTGCTTAAAACCCAAAAAGTCAGAAGGATCCTCCACGTGTCCCGACCAGGCTCCGCCTCCGCTCATAAAACATGAAGATAATGCAGAAGCGCAAAAAGGTTGTAATTCCGGGGAAATTCCAGCAGGGGGCGATGATGCTGGTTTCGAAAAGAGCCGCGGTCTCATTGGAACCATTCAAAATGCTGATTTTCAGAGTGAAAATAAACCTTTAAAGCTCCGGTTCCAGACCAGGTCCTGGTCTCGGTCTCTGGTTCTAGAACCTGCTGCTTCACCAGACTCTGGTTTTCACTGAAATCATCTGTTGATTTTATATTAGGAGTTAAAGTTTTGCTTAAATGGCCCAATCACAGCGCCTCCTCTGGCCCCGTGATGCGGTCACGTGACGGGCTGGACCAATCACATCACATCCGGTTTGAAACGTTGGACATGGAGACGTCCTGCTGGACTGGCTGCAGTCTGCAGGACGGGGTTTGGGACGCTGTGGGGACGTCAGGAAAGCTCTGTCCATTATGTTAACGATCTGTGGTCCCGACTGTCATCATGACGGGGGGGGGCTATTCACCCCTCCACACGGAGATTCTCCCGAGGCTCACTCCAAACGGAGGGCTATGATCCAGCGGCGGGCGGTGACGGGAGCGCTTGTTTTGTCCGCCTACACCGTGACTGGTGCAGGTGGGAAACGAGCGCTCCCGCCAATGCGGAAGTGAACTGACCCCGCCCGCAACTTGCGGTCTAGGCGGACAAAACAAGCACCCCTCACCACCGGCCGCCACTGGATGACAGATTTCCCAGAAAGCCTTGCAAGATCGACAAGATGGCGGCGTGTGCAACGGAAGAAGTTCATAATGTCAGTATTTTGTCAATAAGTTTTAAAATGTAAGAAAAACATTCTTCTTCGGCAAACAATTGTCGCTTCTGCCTCCGTCATCGGCAGCGGCGACTACTGATGACGTACGCGATTGTCGGAGGGGTGTTCCAATTCGGAGGGGTTTACTTTCGGCCCGACCCCTTAGCACTCCGTTTCGGGGGGGGGGGGGGCTAGAAAGAGAAATGGGATGGGGTCGAAGAAACGACTCCTCAGACAGGAGCTGCTGGCGTCTTTTTCCCGGTGCTCCATGCGGACCGTCCTCCGGTCCTGGTCCTGGTTCTGGTTCTGTCTGGTTCTTCAGCCGCCCAGCTGCAGGCAGGACGGCGCCGCGACGATCCCGGCTTCCTCCGTCTCTGGAGGAACTCCACAGTTCTCACTGCCTCAGCAGAGCACAAAACTTAATACAGGACGAATCCCACCCCGGACACCCCCTCCCTGAGCTGCTGGCCTCCGGCAGACGCTTTCCGCCATGACGGACCAAAACAAACAGACTGAAAGCAGCTTCTGTGCGAGCGCCGTCGTCACGCCGAGCCCGTCGTCACGCCGAGCCCGTCGTCACGCGCTGAGCCCGTCGTCGCGCCGAGCCCGTCGTCACGCCGAGCCCGTCGTCACGCCGAGCCGTCCTCAGGCTGCCGCACGGCTTTGGAACGTTTTGCGATGTTGAGTTGGTCGCTGTCTGAGTGATGTAAACACTTCATTTTATTATCATTAGGTTTTGTGTGTGTGTGTGTGTGTGTGTGTGTGTGTGTGTGTGTGTGTGTGTGTAGGTGCATACGGATGTATGCACACACTCTTGTTTGCACTCATTTTTTATCTCTTTTTTTTGATGTTTTGAATGGCACTCAGTGAGGAGGCTGAACGTGCAGGTTGGCTGTTCTGGTTACAATAAAGACAATCTGTCCTCTCCTGTCCTCTCCTGTCCTCTCTGACCCAGGAGGTCCTGAACGGGGGAGGGGCCGAGATCCAGCTCACCGCCGCCGCCTCGTTCTCCAGCATCCTGCAGGACGACATCATCCTGATCCACACACACACCTTCTGCATCCTGAGGACCGTCCTGCTGCAGCTGGGACGCCTGGACGCACACCTGGACGCACAGCTGGACGCACAGCTGGACACACACCTGAGACACCAGGACACAGGTGAGACACCAGGACGCACAGCTGGACACACCTGAGACACCAGGACACACAGCTGGACACAGCTGAGACACCTGGGACACACACCTGAGACACCAGGACACAGGTGAGACACTCTGGCTGTGTCGGAGACGGCATGCTGACCTCCTCCTCATACTTGCTGAGCATGCAGAGCGTTCACACTGGCAGTATGCGGTTTGTGAGTGTGCGAGAAGTTCCCGATGCATACTGCATTCGCCAGAAATGTTGAGTATACGTCGTGAGTTTACTGCTCATACTGAAATTACCCAAGATGCAACACGACAGACAATGGACTTATTTATTTATTTTAATAAACTTCATTCAGTTCACAGTGACTGTTTCTTACTGATGCACATTTACAGGCTGAGTGTGGCTCCAGATAGAATCTTCCCTCCAGTGTTTGTGCCAGTCGGTCTGTTCTGTTAGAGATTTCTGATTGGATTTACATTGATTAAAAATAGTAAAAAAAAAAAAAAAACTTTTTCAAAGTAAAAGCACAGATCGGTTTTTTTGCATGAGAAAGGGGAAGGGGTGCTTTATTTTGGTGAAAATAACCGGAAGTGCGTTGCTCACTGCGGCTGGCTCACATTTCGCTGAATTCATCCGAACAGAATCCTAAACGGTTGATATTCAGACAAATAAACGACAAATCGGCTCTGAGCCTCCACCTGTCGCCTCATTTGAAAAAAATCTCAATAAAGTTCTACATTTGAAGAGTTTAGAGCTGAAGTGAAATCAGCTTCAGCCGGTCGATTTCAGCTGGGAGAGGAGTGCAATGCATTGTGGGTTATTATGTAGTACGCTGTAGTGTAAACGCTTTGCATACTGTCTGATGGACTGAGTATGCAGTATGCAGTATGGACAGTATGGGTATGGAAGGATGTAGTAGGCAGGATGCGATTTCGAACACAGCCCAGGACACAGGTGAGACACCTGGACACACACCTGAGACACCTGGACACACACCTGGACACACACCTGAGACACCTGGACACACACCTGGACACACACCTGAGACACAAGAAACAGTTGACAACAAGAAGCAGAAGTGACAACAGTGTGTGTGTGTGTGTGTGTGTGTGTGTGTGTGTGTGTGTGTGTGTGTGTGTGTGTGTGTGTGTTGACAGTGGTGTTCAATGCGTGGTTGGAGACCCTGCTGTTGGCCATCAATGCTTTACCCAAAGAGACCATCAAACAGGAGGTGAGTACACTGACCTGTCTCACCCTCTGCCTGTCTCACCCTGCCTGTCTCACCCTCTGTCTCACTCTCTACCTGTCTTGCTGATGTCTGTCTCACCCTCTGCCTGTCTTGCTGATGTTTGTCTCACCCTCTGTCTCACCCTCTGTCTGTAGGTGCTGAGTCCTCTCCTCTATCACTCTCAGACGTCTCACTCTCTTCAGTCTCGTCTGGCCAGTTGTCGGATTTTAGGAAAAGTCGCCTCGAAGTTCGAGTCACACATGTGAGACGATACTACACCCTGACTACACCCTGACAACACCCTGACAACACCCTGAGTCTACCCTGGACTACACCCTGACTACACCCTGACAACACCCTGAGTCTACCCTGAACTACACCCTGACTACACCCTGACAACACCCTGAGTCTACCCTGGACTACACCCTGACTACACCCTGACAACACCCTGAGTCTACCCTGAACTACACCCTGACTACACCCTGACAACACCCTGAGTCTACCCTGGACTACACCCTGACAACACCCTGAGTCTACCCTGGACTACACCCTGACAACACCCTGAGTCTACCCTGGACTACACCCTGACTACACCCTGACAACACCCTGAGTCTACCCTGAACTACACCCTGACTACACCCTGACAACACCCTGGAGTCTACCCTGGACTACACCCTGACTACACCCTGACAACACCCTGACAACACCCTGAGTCTACCCTGGACTACACCCTGACAACACCCTGAGTCTACCCTGGACTACACCCTGAGTCTACCCTGGACTACACCCTGACTACACCCTGACAACACCCTGAGTCTACCCTGGACTACACCCTGACTACACCCTGACAACACCCTGAGTCTACCCTGAACTACACCCTGACTACACCCTGACAACACCTGAGTCTACCCTGGACTACACCCTGACTACACCCTGACAACACCTTGAGTCTACCTGAACTACACCTGACTACACCCTGACCAACACCCTGAGTCTACCCGAACTACACCCTGACTACACCCTACAACACTCTGAGTCTACCCTGGACTACACCCTGACAACACCCTGAGTCTACCCTGGACTACACCCTGACTACACCCTGACAACACCCTGAGTCTACCCTGGACTACACCCTGACTACACCCTGACAACACCCTGAGTCTACCCTGGACTACACCCTGACTAGACCCTGACAAACACCCTGAGTCTCCCCTGAACTACACCCTGACTACACCCTGACAACACCCTGAGTCTACCCTGGACTACACCCTGACTACACCCTGGACAACACCTTGAGTCTACCCTGAACTACACCCTGACTACACCCTGAGTCTGCCTGGACTACACCTGACTACACCTGACAGAACACCCTGAGTCTAACTGGACTACACCTGACTTCACCCTGCAACACCCTGAGTCTACCCTGGACTACACCCCTGACTACACCCTGAGTATGACCCTGGACTACACCCTGACACACACCCTGAGTCTACCCTGGGACTACACCCTGACAACACCCTGAGTCTACCCTGGACTACACCTGACAACCACCCTGACAACACCCTGAGGTCTACCCTGGACTACACCCTGACTACACCCTGACTACACCCTGAGTCTACCATGGACTACACCTGGACTACACCGACTACACCCTAACTTCACCCTGACACAACCTGACTACACCGTTAACTACACCCTGAGTCGACCCTGACTACACCCCTGGTACTACTCCCCGAACTATACCCTAACTATACCCTGACAACACCCTGACTACACCCTGACTACACCTTGAACTACACCCTGACTACAAACTACTACACCCTGACTACACTTGAACTACACCCTGACTACACCTTGAACTACACCCTGACTACACCCTGACTACACCTTGAACTACACCCTGACTACACCTTGAACTACACCCTGACTACAAACTACTACACCCTGACTACACCCTGACTACACCTTAAACTATACCCTGACTACAAACTACTACACCTGACTACACCCTGACTACACCTTAAACTACACCCTGACTACAACTACTACACCCTGACTACACCTTGAACTACACCTGACTACACTTGAACTACACCCTGACTACAAACTACTACACCTGACTACACCTTGAACTACACCTGACTACACCTTGAACTACACCCTGACTACAAACTACTACACCCTGACTACACCCTGACTACACCTTAACTATACCCTGACTACAAACTACTACACCCTGACTACACCCTGACTACACTTAAACTACACCCTGACTACAACTACTACATCCTGACTACACCCTGAGTTCACCCTAAATTACACCCTGAACTGCACCCAAGCTGCACCTTAAACTACACTATGAAACTACACCCACTCTCTACTTCTCTCTTTCTCTCTCCCTCTCTCTCCATATCTCTCTCTCTCTCCACCTCCTCTCTCCCTTTCTCTCTCTCTCTCTCTCTCTCTCCCCCTCTCCCTCTCTCTCTCAGGGTGAAGCAGGAGCTCCTCCCATTGGCTCGTTCTTTGTGTCGCGATTCGGAGTCGGAGGTTCGAGCTTTAATGTGTCGTCAGCTGGAGAGTCTGGCCCGGGTGTCGGGGTGAGAGGGCAACGCAACACAACACGACGCAACACGACGCAACACGGCGCAACACGACGCAACACGACGCAACACGACGCAACACGACGCAACACGACGCAACACAGCGCAACACGACGCAACACGACGCAACACGACGCAACACGACGCAACACAGCGCAACACGACGCAACACGACGCTCTGCTGTGAGTTGTTCCCGTCACAGAACTTTGGATGTGCACTTGGGGGGCACACTCCTCCTGGACACACACTCCCCCGGGGGGGACACACACTCCCCTGGGCGGGACACACACACCCCCCAGGGGGCACACACACCCCCCTTGGTGGGACACCCAGTGGGAGGGGCTTATGGGGGTAAAAGGCAGAGTCTGGCAGAACAGCAGTACACCAGCAGGACCCCCCCCCCCGTCTCACAGCCAGTGTCCCTCAGGGCGGAGGACGTCCTGGCGGAGCTCCTCCAGGAGGTGGTGCTGCTCTCAGAGACCAGGAGACCAGCGTCCGGCCTGGCGGCCTCTCGACACCCTGGTGGAGCTGCTGGAGCTGCCTGGAGGATTGGTGGGTGCTGCTCCTCCTCCTCCTCCCCTCCTCATACTCCTCATCCTCCCTCCTCCTCCTCTCCTCCTCCTCCTGCTCCTTCCTCCTTTTCCACCTCCACCTCCTCTTCCCTCCCTCCTCCTCCTTACTACCTCCTCCTCTTCCTCCTCCTCTCCTCATTCCCTCCTTCCTCCTCCTCAGATGCGTGGCAGCATGTTCTGGTTCCTCTGCTGATGTCGGTCTGTGCACTCCTCCACCCTGGTGGAGGAACGCCCTTCGCTCCGTCACTGTCCTTCGGGTTTGGAAGATCTGCCCGCGGGCTGGCTGTGGGTGGAGGTGTAGTGCTGGCTTAGGTGTTCTTGATGGTGTGGGTGGAGGCTGTGCAGGCGCGTGGTGGAGGTGTTGGAGGTCGGTGGTTCTGGAGCGGGCGGTGTGTGGTGCTGGTGGTGCGGTGGGGTGGAGGCGTGACGGGTGGTGTGTTGCAGGCTGCCTGTCGGAGGACCAGCGGTTCTGCCTCCTGCAGAGGTTCCAGGTTCTGAGCGCCGCCGGACTTCCTGACGGAGCCCAGAGAGACCCAGAACGGCCGGGCCGCCCTGATCCGCCGCAACTGCTGCTAAACCTGCCGGTAGGGAGGGGGCGTCGGCCCGGCCTCAGATCGGCTCGGCCGGCCTCTGATCGGCGGCCAGGCCTCTGATCGGCCGGCCGGCCTCTGATCGGTCGGCCGGCCTCTGATCGGTCGGCCGGCCTCTGATCGGCCGGCCGGCCTCTGATCGGCCGGCCGGCCTCTGATCGGCCGGCCGGCCTCTGATCGGTCGGGTCGGCCTCGGATCGGGCCGGGTTCGGCGCTCTGATCGGCCGGCCGGCCTCTGTGATCGGGTCCGGTCGGCCTCTGATCGTCGGCCAGCCTCTGATTGGCCACCCCGTCTACCCCTCAGGCCCTGGTGGCGTTCTCAGAACCAGCCGCTTCGGTCGCGGCTCTACGGCCCATTCTCCAGACTGTGCCGCGACCCGGACGCCGGCGTCCGGCGCGGCGCCGCCGCCGCGTTCCACCAGGTCAGACCCTCCGGTCCAGAACCCACAGTCCTCGGTGCTTTGCTCTGATTGGCCGTTTTTATTCTCATCAGGTGATCCAGCTCTCGGTCCAGACCAGTCACCTGGTCCACAAAGAACTCTGGTTCTGCTGCAGGACGAAGACATGGAGGTGAGACGCCGGAGCTCAACCAGTCAGGAGGCGGAGCTCAGCTCCTGGTGTCCAGTTTCACAGCACAGTACGGCGCCGGAGCGGTACGAGTCCAGTTCTGGACGATCTGCTGAGAAAAATAAACAACTTTGCGAGTGGATCCTGTGTGGAACCGTGCTCCATGGAGCCAGATCCAGTCTGCTGCAGGACCCAGTCTGATCCAGTTCCAGTCTGATCCAGCTGTCTCAGGAGCTGCGCTGGTCCAGGTCTGAACCCCGGTCTGTGTTCTTGTGGTCCAGGTGTTGGATGCGCTAATGAACCACTTGGATTGAAACCCTGGAAGCGGTTCTGGCCCTGGAGAGAACCGGGCTCTGGACCAAGCAGGTGAGAACGCCGGCTGAAGTTCTCTCTTCAAAGTTCAAAGTTCAAAGTCAGTTTATTTGTCGAAGTATGCCGTACATAAAGACATACAGCACAAATGAAATTACAGTCCCCTCGGACCCACGGTGCAACAAAACATATAACAACCTACTGAAATCTAAGGTAATGAATAAATTAAAGCTGCAAGCGGCATTGGACGGGACCGAGCCCTCTGGCAAGGCAGCCTGACTGAGGCCGTCCTTGTACCTTGATGACCGAAGTCCAGGCCACTGGGAACCTTGCTCCTCCATAAACATCCATTTTCATGACTTGACCTCATTTTCTGTCGTAAATAGGCTTTTATTTTGAAGGAATTTTGGGCGTGTATTTTTGGAAAAGCAATACATGCTTCCACTGATACTGCTTAACCCGAAATTATGAACCTACTTTGTTAAAAGTGTCTTTTTTTGCAAAAATGTGACTTTTATTTTGAAGGGGTGTGAGACTTTATTGTGACAGTCATGTCTGCTCTACTTTAGCAAAAGTCAAAGTCTCCCTATGCACGAGTGCGTTAGGCGGCGCTTATCTCCGTTTGGTAACCCCAGGCTCACAGCTGCTGTGGGCGTTCGAGCTCTGCCTACCTCTGTGGGTTCGACCGCCTTCCCCTTTCTGGAAATGCCGAGCACCTGGGCAGAAGGCAGTAGGTACCATTTTTAAAGGGGCTGTATCATGCAAAATTCACTTTTGTACGAGGGGGTACCGGAAAGAAACGGACTGCATTTCTAAAATTAAAACAAGAATGATTTCAGAGTTTGGTTGTTGAATCTCGCTACAGCATGTTCTTGTGCAGATCTCTGCAAAGTATCGTCTCACAAAGTCACACAGGGAAAGCACACACAGCGCCGACGTCAACACAGCGGGACCCCCGTCTTCAGAAAACCACAAAACGATGGAACACATCACTAAACGCGATCAGCGCGCAAGCATCAGATTTTGTTTTCTGCTGGAAAAACAGCGTCAGAAACACTCGTTATGGTCCAGGAGGCGTATGAAGACGGCGCCCTGGGAGAACGCAGGTTCTCCAGTGGTTCTGGCGCTTTGAAAGGGGCGAAATGTCCACTGAAGACCAGCCCCGCTCCGGACCACCCGCATCCTCACGCAGGAAAAGATCCGCGAGGATCTTTTTTCTGGAAGCCGAACACAGCGAGCCTGAGCGCCCTGGCAGTCTGTTCACCAGGACCACTACATCCAGGTCCTGAGGCGCTCCGAGGAGCAGGGAGGCAGCAGCTCGGAGCTCTGGCGGGACGGCGAGTGGTGGCTGCACCACGACAACACGCCGGCGCACCGGGCCCTGCACGGAATGCAGTTCCTGGAGGAAAACGGGATGACCTGCTGCCTCATCCGCCCTATTCGCCGGACTTAACACCCTGTGACTTTTTTCTCTTCCCAAGAATGAAAAAAGAGCTGAAGGGGCGGAGATCTGAGGACGCTGAGGAGGTTAAACAGAAATCGAAAGACGCACTGAACGGGATCAATACACACGAGTTTTCAACGTCTTTGAAACCTGGAAAACACGGATGCAACGGTGGATTCAAACCAACAGGGATTACTGTGAAGGCGACAGCTTTGAATAATTGTACAATAAAACAAATGAAAAGTTATGACCAGTGTCCAGTTTTTTTCCAGTTCTCCCTCGTATGTTTAACCTTGTTATATAGTTCTGTTCTCACCAAAACACCCCAAAGCGTTTTTTTTTCCTTCGTGCCTGGATGTTTGAGCTTTCCTGGTGTTTCTGCTGCTCAGAGAGGAAGCCCCTCCCACACTGTGAAAACTCTGTTTCCCATGTTGACGTCACACGGTGAAGATGGCTCCCCTGAAACATTCAAATCAAATCAAATCAAATCAGATTTGATTTGATTTGAATTGTTTCAAATAAAGAAACAATTCAATAAATAAGTAAAAAAAAAAAAAAAACCTGTTGAACCTGAAATTATGAACCTGCTTTATTAAAAATGTCATTTCTTGCAAAATGTTACTTTTATTTTGAAGGGGTGTGAGGCTCTTATTTTGATAGTCATGTCAGCCCCACTTTTGGAAACACCAATATATCCATTTGAGTGTCAGAGTAGCTTGATTCCATACATCCAGTTGTCTGTCCATCCATCCATCCATCCAGACTGATTCCAGGTGTATGGTGTGTGTCAGGTGATATGTCTGCAGGGTGACATCTGTTTAGAACATTCCAGTGTGTTTCAAGTGTTGCTCCTGCAGTGACTTCATGTAAATTAAAGCCGCAAGCGGCATTGGTTGGGACCGAGCCTCCTTGCCAGCCCGCGACTGAGACGTCCACCCACTAACATGGGAGTTATTAGCATCTGTCATCCATAACATGGAGTTGTTAGCATGTCCATCCACTAACATGGAGTGTTAGCATCTGTCATCCACTAACATGGAGCTGTTAGCATCTGTCATCCACTAACATGGAGCTGTTAGCATCTGTCATCCACTAACATGGAGCTGTTAGCATCTGTCATCCACTAACATTGAGCTGTTAGCATCTGTCATCCACTATCATGGAGTTGTTAGCATGTCCCTTCCACTAACATGTAGCTCGTAGCATCTGTCATCCATTAACATGGAGTTGTTAGCATCTCCCATCCACTAACAGTCAGCTGTGAGTATCTGTCATCCACTACATGTAGCTGTTAGCATCTCCCATCCACTAACAAGGAGTAGTTAGCTTTTGCCATCTGCTTTTCAGAGTCACTGAATGAAGGCACTGAGTGTCAGAGTTTGATTGACAGCTGCTGTCAGCTGTGTAACTGCACTGTATGCCCATATATGGTCATGTCCGTTAGAGTGGAGAGAGGAGAAAATTAAAGTTTCTGTTTGGGAAACAACTGCTCCTTGTTCCTTTTCTGTGTGGCAAAACTGAACAAAAAATATCACATTTGATAGGAAAATTAGTTGTCTTTCAGTTGGTGAGGCTTTCAGAGCAGTCAGACTTTTAGTTTGGGACCGTAGAGGCCTCCGTTTGTGAGAAGTGCGAGATTTTTCCCCATCCGGCTCCATTATAACTGAGAGCAAAAAAAATGCAGAGCGCACACCTTTTCTTACCTGTGAAAACATACATATAATATGATATTTTCCCCACTTATGTTACATCATCTTGTTCGGGAGAACCTGGTGAGGCTTTACGTGTGCTCGGTTTGTTGATAGGAGTCACGGTTTAGCCACACTCGATGCTTGTTCAAGGTGCTGAAAAAAGGCAACTTTTTTTTCTTTTTTTTCCCCATTATAACGGATGAGGGCCGGAGCAAGGCAGGATTTCAGACTTCCAACTTTGAACACTAATAAAATCAACACCGTTAGACTTTTGACAAAGTTGTTCACAACTTTTGTAGAGAAATTTGTCTCTTTCACGTCGTGTGACTCATATGTCTGTACGACAAACGGTCTCAGCGGAGATAATTTTTTCGTGAGGAGTGATTTTGAGCAAATTTTACTTTGAAAGGGAAATCGCGGACTTCCTGTTGGATTTAGGTCAGGGGTGTCAGCGCGTGAAACGTAGATCTTGATGAGACGAACGCGAGTGTTGGTTTTGATCTCTCTACGACATTCCTGCGGGCCGTGGCGACTGTTTTAGACGTTTTTTGGGATATAGGTGGCGCTAGAGAGCCAATGGTGTCGTTTTTTGGATTTTATAAAAAATTTTGCCGGTCACGATGTGCGTGCCAAGTTTGGTGAGTTTTCATGCATGTTTAGGGGGTCAAATTGGCGTTTATTTGGGCGTTAGTATAATAATAGAGAAGGACGACGACAATAAACGAACGAATAACAATAGAGACCTGCGGCCGCCATGCCCTCCGGGCTCGGTCCCTCATAATAGAGAACGACGACGATAAACGTCTGCGGCCACCATGCCCGGAGGGCTGGTCCCGAACAAGCTCTGGCACTCTTGCTCCATTCATGTGTGATTTATGGTCACGGTGCGCCATCTGCTGTAGAAACCAGGTACAACATGCAGAATGTTTTCCAGCTGGTCTCAGATCAGTGACAGAGGCTCTATGTCCATATATGGTTTAATTAGGGACCGAGCCCCGGAGGGAGGGAAGGTCTCTATTGTTATTCGTTTGTTTTCTGTCGTTCTCCTCTATTATACTTACGCCCAAATAAACGCCAATTTGACCCCCTAAACATGCATGAAAACTCACCAAATTTGGCACACACATCCGGACCGGCGGAAAATTTTATAAAATGGAAAAAATAACCAGAGCTGCTCTCTAGCGCCACCTAGAAACAGTAAAATAGGAATGTCACAGAGAGACCAAACTAACGTTGACGCGTTCATCTCATCAAGATCTACATTTCACATGCTGGCACCCTGACCTACATCCAACAGGAAGTCCACGATTTCCCTTTCAAAGCAAAACTTTGCTCAAAATCACTCCTCACGAAAAAATTATCTCCTCCGAGACCGTTTGTCATACAGACATAAGAGTCACACGACGTGATAGAAGAGAAGTTTCTCTACAAAGTTGTTCAAAAGTTACTGAAATCAACAGAGGATGACCTCTTACGGTGGAGACGCTTACCTGTATCTCTTATGGGGAGGGTTACCACCATTCAAATGATGACTTTATCTAAGGTTAACTATTTATTTTCAATGATACCAACCAAACCATCGTCTGGCTGCTTCAAATCACTGGACTCATACATATCTAAATTTCTCTGGAAAAATAAACCATCACGCATCAGTTTAAAGACGTTACAACAGACTAAAGACAGAGGTGGACTAGACTTGCCTAACTTCAGTAATTACTTCATAGCCAGCAAGCTGCAGTATATCTCCAAATGGCTCAAACCGAACAATCTAGATGAGCCATGGCTGGATGTAGAGCAGCATTATGTGAGGATCTCATCATCTGACCTGCCATTCATCAGTCCCACCATCAAATCCCATCGCTGTTTTAAAAGTGTCAACATCAGTTCCTCTTTAATGGCTTGGTGGGACTTTCTAAAGCTAACCAAACCTTCTCTGATCCCGTGTAAACTCACACCCATCTGGAACAACCCGGACATCTGCAAAACAAAAAGATGATAAACTTCACTCAGTGGAGAAATAAAGGAATCAGCCAGCTTGAACATATCATTGAAAACGGCAACTTTCTATCATTCAATACTCTCATCTCACAATATGGAATCAGCAGCACCAGCATTTTTAGAATATCATCAACTTAAATCTATCATAGGTAAAAAGTATACCTTTAATCAACTGCAGGGACAGCTACCTCTCGGGGTCGAAGAATTCTTAAACCTCAGTTCCCCAAAGTTGCTATCAAAGATATATAAAATATTATCAAAGGTAGAAGACGAAATCTTCCTTCCGACCTTAAAATGGGAGGCTGACTTATCTAACAACTTGGACCAAAATGCGTGGTCACAAATATGTTTAAATACTTTCAAAATGACAAAGAATTCAAATATACAACTAATACAATTCAAAATTCTGCATAGAATTCATTCCACAGGACGAAGGATGTTCCAGATGGGTCTATCACAATCTGATATCTGTTCACACTGCAGTGATAACATGATGACAGCTCCCTCCATGCCTTGTGGTCCTGCTCACCAGTGCAGAGGTTCTGGCTTCAGGTGTGTGAAGACCTGTCAACATGGTTCACTGCAGCATCCCTGCTACTCCCACACTGAGCCTCTGAGGGGATCTGGGTGAAATGAACATGTCGGTAAACTCAGTCTACATGGTTCTCACCATCTTGTGCATCGCAAAGAAAACTATCCTTGTAAATTGGAAATCCAGAAGTAATCTGAGTATCAGGCAGTTTAAGAATCTTCTATTAGATCATATCAGCTTGGAGACGATGTCTGTCTGTTCAGAGGACCAATCAGCTGAATCTGGTTCCCTCTGGTCCCCTGTGCGTCAGCTCCATCACTTCATGTCAGGGGAAGATGAGGGCCTCTCCTCTCTGGGGGGCGGGGTTGGTGTGGGGGGGCCTCTCCTCTTTGAGGGTCGGTTGTTGGTGGGGGGGCCTATCCTCTTTGAGGGTAGGTTGTTGGTGGGGGGGCCTCTCCTCTTTGAGGGTCGGTGGTTGGTGGGGGGGCCTCCTCTTTGAGGGTCGGTTGTGTGGGGGGGGGCCTCTCCTCTCTGGGGGGCGTGGTTGGTGGGGGGCCTCTCATCTCTGGGGGTCGGTTGTTGGTGGGGGGGGGCTCTCCTCTTTGAGGGTCGGTTGTTGGTGGGGGGGGCCTCTCCTCTTTGAGGGTCAGTGGTTGGTGGGGGGGGCATCTCTCTTTGAGGGTCAGGTGGTGGTGGGGGGGCCTCTCCAATTTGAGGGTCGGTGGTTGGTGGGGGGGGCCTCTCCTCTTTGAGGGTCAGTGGTTGGTGGGGGGGGCCTCTCCTCTTTGAGGGTCGGTTGTTGTTGGGGGGGGGCTCTCCTCTTTGAGGGTCGGTGGTTGGTGGGGGGGGGCCTGATGGCTGCGGGGTGGTTGGCACTGTCTGGGGTAGGATCTGGGCTGCTTCGCTGGGGGCTGTCTTCGGTTGGTTTGGATTGGGGGGGGGGGGGCCGCGGTTTGTTGGGGCTGTCTGGCGGCGGTGGGGCGGGGGGCCCGGGGGACGGGGTCGGCGGCCGGTGCCGGTTCACGTCCGGGCGGGCCGGGGTTTTCCTGGGGCGGGTGTGTGGCTGGGGGCCCTGGGACCTGGTGCCTGGGGGCTCTCCCCTTCCGTGAGGGTGGGGGGTCGAACTGGCTGGCGGGGGCGGTCGGCTACGGGCGTGCTGCCGCGGCACTGGGGTCGGTGCGCGCCACTGGTTGTTCTGGTTTTGCTGCCCCGGAATCCAGGCATCGGGGTGGTGGTGGAGCGCCCTGGATGTGGGTTCGGTGTTTCCCTTGCCTTCCGGGGGGGTTCGCACACAGATTATGACGGTTGGACTGACGCGGGAGGAATGTGAGTGTTTAGGTTAGGGTGACTTTGTGTGTGTGTGGTGTGTGTGTGTGTGTGTGTGTGTTTTTGTGTGTGTGCGCACGTGCTTGTTAACGTGTGGCGTGAGAGTGTGTGAGTGTGTTGGAATGTGAGTGTGTGTGTGTGTTTGGCTAGGGATGAGTGGTGTGTGTGTGCGTGTGTGCATGTGTGTGTGTCAGTATGAGTGAGTGGGTATGAGTGTTGGGTTGGGGCGGGGGGAGTGAGGCGGGAGAGGACAGGGGGTGGGAGGGGTGGGCCGGGTGGTGGACGGGGGGAGGTGGGTTCCGGGTGGGGGGCGTGGGGGGGTGGTGGTCTGTCATCCACTACCATGGAGTAGTTAGCATCTCCGATCCACTAACATTGAGTTGTTAGCATCTCCCATCCACTAACATGGAGTAGTTAGCATCTCCCATCCACTAACATGGAGTAGTTAGCATCTCCCATCCACTAACATGGAGTAGTTAGCATCTCCCATCCCACTAACATTGAGTTGTTAGCATCTCCCATCCACTAACATGGAGTAGTTAGCATCTCCCATCCACTAACATGGAGTAGTTAGCATCTCCCATCCACTAACATTGAGTTGTTAGCATCTCCCATCCACTAACATGGAGTAGTTAGCATCTCCCATCCACTAACATGGAGTAGTTAGCATCTCCCCACTAACATGGAGTAGTTAGCATCTCCCATCCACTAACATTGAGTTGTTAGCATCTCCCATCCACTAACATGGAGTAGTTAGCATCTCCATCCACTAACATGGAGTAGTTAGCATCTCCATTCACTAACATGGAGTAGTTAGCATCTCCCATCCACTAACATGGAGTAGTTAGCATCTCCCATCCACTAACATGGAGTAGTTAGCATCTCCCATCACTAACATGGAGTAGTTAGCATCTCCATCCACTAACATGGAGTAGTTAGCATCTCCCATCCACTAACATGGAGTAGTTAGCATCTCCCATCCACTAACATGGAGTTGTTAGCATCTCCATCCACTAACATGGAGTAGTTAGCATCTCCCATTCACTAACATGGAGTAGTTAGCATCTCCCATCCACTAACATGGAGCTGTTAGCATCTCCCATCCACTAACAAGGAGTAGTTAGCTTTTGCCATCTGCTTTTGAGAGTCACTGAATGAAGGCACTGAGTGTCAGAGTTTGATTGACAGCTGCTGTCAGCTGTGTAACGGCACTGGATTGCCCATATATGGTTCATTTCAGTTAGAGTGAGAGAGAGGAGAAAATAAAAGCTTCTGTTTGGGAAACAACTGCTCCTTGTTCCTTTCCTGTTTGGCAAACACTGAACAAAAAATATCACGTTTGACAGGGAACCTTAGTTGTCTTTCAGTTGGTGAGGCTTTCAGAGCAGTCAGACTTTTAGTTTGGACCGCAGAGGCCTCAGTTTGTGAGAAGCGTGAGATTTTCCCCATCCGGCCTCCATATAACTGAGAGCAAAAAACAATACAGAGCGCACACCTTTTCTTACCTGTGAAAACATACATATGTCTTAAAATTTTTAACACTTATGTTACATCATCTTGTTCGGGGAGAACCTGGTGAGGCCTTATGTGTGCTCGGTTTGTTGATAGGAGTCACGGTTTAGCCACACTGAACGCTTGTTTGAGGTGCTGAAAAAGGCGAATTTTAATTTTTTTTTCCCATTATAACGGATGAGGGCAGGAGCAAGGCATGATTTCAGACTTCCAACTTTGAACGCTAATAAAATCCACACCGTTAGACTTTTGACAAAGTTGTTCACAAATTTTGTAGAAAAAATTTGTCCTCTGTCACGTCGTTGTGACTCATATGTCTGTACGACAAACGGTCTCGGAGGAGATACTTGTTTCGTGAGGAGTGATTTTGAGCAAAATTTTACTTTGAAAGGGAAATAGCAGACTTCCTGTGGATTTAGGTCAGGGGTGTCAGTGCCTGTGAATTTTAGATCTCAATGAGACGAACGCGTGAGTGTTAGTTTGATCTCTCTACGACATTCGTGCAGACCGTGGCGACAATTTTACTGTTTCTAGGTGGCGCTAGAGAGCAAGATGAGGTTAATTTTTTCATTTTTATGAAATTTTTTTTGCCGGTCATGACGTGCATGCCAAATTTGGTGAGTTTTCGTGCATGTTTAGGGGGTCAAATTGGCGTTTATTTGGGCGTTAGTATAATCATAGAGAACGACGACAATTAACGAACGAATAACAATAGAGACCTGCGGCCACCATGCCCTCCGGGGCTCGGTCACTCATAAGAAAAGTATTTGCAGACAGTGTTAGAAGAGCAGTGACCTGGTGTGCAGAGTGTCCAGTGCTCAGTGACAGCAGGGTCTCTCTAGTGCAGAGTCGGAGCCTCCAGATCAGGACTGGAGCTCAGCAGTCTGACTGCTCAGGAAAGAAGCTGTTCCTGAGTCTGGTGGTTCTGCTCTGATGCTCAGCTCCTTCCTGAGGGGAGGGGCTGAAACAGGCTGTGTGCTGGATGAGTGGTGTCTCTGAAGATGTGGAGAGCCCCCCCCCCCCGCAACGTGAAGTGTGGAGGTCCAGGATGGAGGGCAGGCTGCTCCAGCAGGTCTTTGTGCAGCCTTCACCACCTCTGCAGAGTCTTCCTCTCAGCAGCGTAAGCAGGGAAGAACGGCTCGTGGCGGCCCAGCGTTCATCGCAACGTCGCTTTTTGATCTTGGATGTCGGCTCTTCCTGTCACTGGTGAAGCAGAACTCACCAGGCGGTGAATTTTTTGTTCACCCACTAATAAAGAACGTGAGATGGTTATAGACCGTGGTGAGAGGGTTAGTTTACCCTGCTGATGATGTGTTGTTGCAGGAGTAATCCTGCTTCTCCTCCTCTCCTCACCGTCAGGAACTCAAAGCTAGACCCGGTTCTGGTTCTCCGGTTATGCTCCGGTTCTCTGTTCCACACGGTTCTGAATAGAACAGACACCTGTAGAACCAGACTCAGAGGAGACGTTCTATAGACACAGGTTTCGTCTTTTTATCTGTCAGTCTCTGTGTTTCAGCTGGTTCTGGTTCTGGTTCTGTTCCCGGTCGCTGTGTTTTCCAGCTGGTTCTGGTCTGTTCTCTGTCAGCATTTTTTGTTTCAGCTGGTTTCTGGTCCTGGTTCTGCCCTCAGGTCCCGGAAGCTGCCTGCGGCGCTGCTGCGGGCGGAGCAGACGGTTGGAGGTTCTCTGCGCTGGCGGCTGCAGGAGAAGCTGCTGCGGCGCTTCGCGGTTCTGGCCCGGCTGCTCCCGGAGGACGTTCTCCACCAGAGGTTCTGCCGCGGATCCTCCTCATCCTCACCTCCAACGTGAGCACAGGTCAGATCCAGGTTCAGGGCAGACTTTACCAGGGACCATCAGCTCAGACTGTACTGTGACTATCCACTCCAACTGGACCAGCACCATCGGCTCCGACTGTACCAGCACCATCAGCTCTGACTGGACCAGGACCACAGGACAGGCTGGACGTGGTTCTCAGTGGGGACTGAGGACCTGCAGCTCTTATTTAGCTCCAGAGGAATAACGTGGAACATCCTGTCGGAACGTTCCGGGCCGGTTGGTTCAGGTTCTGTCCAGGAGCTTTAGGCGAGGAGACAGCAAGCCGTTACATTCACGGTGAACTGACCGAGTCCCGACAGACTGTCTCCGGTGTCCGTCCTGCCTGCTCCAGATGTCTCCGGCTAACCGCTGGTTCTGCTACGCCCTCAGAAAGTGCTGCCGGTGCAGAAGGAGGCGGCCCGAACCCTCTGCACCTTCCTGCGCTACAACCGGCGGCCAGAGCAGCGGCAGGAGACCGTGGACAGGCTGCTCCAAGGTCTGGACCTCCACCTTAACATGTCCCCAGCAAGAACCAGACCCTCACAGACCCGCAGGACCGGGGGATGAGAAGGAGCTGGTGGTGGGGTTTGGTTCTGGTGGTTCTGGTGGTTCTGGTGGTGGTGGGGTTTGGTTATGGAGTAGATACAGCTTCCACTGAGGTGTCTCATCTTTCTACTCGTTGTATTGGTCTTTCTGCTGGTCCCACTACTGTCTCTGCTGATTTCTGTCTCATCTCGCTGGATGGTGGAATATCCTGTCCACTGCGCTTGAGGCTTTTTTCTGTTCCTGATGTCTTTACTTTCCAGTGTTTTAGTAGATCTGCTTCTACCAGAGGATTCTGCTGGGATTTGACGTGTGACTGGTTGGTTGGTTGGTGAGGTTGGATGAGGTTGGTTGCAGGTTGGTTGAGGTTGTTGGTTGGTTTGGTGGGTGAGGTTTTGTTGGTTGGGGTTTGGTTGGTTGAGGTTGGTTGGTTGGGTTGGTTGGTTGAGGTTGGTTGGGTTTTGGTTGGTGCGGTTGGTTGCTTGGGGTTTGGGTTGGTTGAGGTTGGTTGGTTGGGGTTTGGTTGGTTGAGGTGGTTGGGTTTGGTTGGTTGAGGGTGGTTGCTTGGGGTTGGTTGGTTGAGGTTGGTTGGTTGGGGTGGTTGGTTGAGTTGGTTGGGTTTGGTTGGTTGAGGTTGGTTGGTTGGGGTTGGTGGTGGTGGTTGGGTTGGTTGGGTTGGTGGTTTTGAGGTGGGTTGTGGTGGGGTTTGGTTGGTTGAGGTTGGTTGGTTGGGTTTGGGGTTGAGGTTGGTTGGGTTTGGTTGGTTGAGGTTGGTTTGGGGTTTGGTTGGTTGAGGTTGGTTGGTTGGGGTTTGGTGGTTGAGGTGGTTGGTTGGTTGGGTTGGTTGGTTGAGATTGGTGGTTGGGGTTTGGTTGGTTGAGGTTGGTTGGTTGGGGTTTGGTTGTTGAGGTTGGTTGGTTGGGGTTTGGTTGGTTGGGTTTGGTGGTTGAGGTTGGTTGGTTGGGGTTTGGTTGGTTGAGGTGGTTGGGGGTTTGGTTGGTTGAGGTTGGGGTTGTTCCTGTCTCCACAGCGTCTCCTGCTGTCAGCTCTTCATATTTCTGTTCCTGTTTGCTCTCATGTCTTTTCCTCACAGTGTGCGGCGGGCTGGTTTTTGTCTGGCGGGCTGGTTTGATTCTGGTCTCAGGGCCGGTTTGTGTTTGGCTGAATATGTGACTGCTTGGATTTTAGCTCATGGGTTTTTTTTCAGAAGTGTTTTTTTGTCTTGGCTGTTTGGTTGTTGATTTGTGGTGCTTCTTGTTTTTTTGAGGATTAGGCTCAGTTTATGATTTGGTTGGTTTTTGGCCATTTTGTATTGGGCTTTCGGCCTGTTTTGGTTGGTTTGGTGTTTGGTTCCTGGGTTTGGTTCAGTGATGTTTGGTAGTTTGGTGTTTGGTCGTTGACTTTTGGTTCGTTTGGTGTTTGGTTCATTGGGTGTTTGGTTCGGTTGGTGTTTGGTTCGTTAGGTGTTTGGTTCGGTTGGTTAGTTTGGTGTTTGGTTCGGTTGGTGTTTGGTTCATCTGGTTCGTTGGGTGTTTGGTTCGTGGGTTTGGTTCAGTTGGTGTTTGGTCTCAATTCGCTTCGTTGGGTTTGGTTAGTCTTGGTGTTTTGTTTGGTTGGGTTTGGTTCGTTGGTGTTGGTTCATTTGGTTTGTTGGGTGTTTGGTTCGTTGGGTTTGGTTCGGTGTTCTTTGGTTCGGTTGGTTCGTTGGTGTGTTTGGTTCGTTGGGTTTGGTTCGTTTGGTGTTCGTTGGTGGTGTTTGGTTCGTTTGGTTTGTGGGTATTTGGTTCGTTGGGTTTGGTTCGTTTGGTGTTTTGGTTCGGTTGGTGTTTGGTTCGTTTGGTTTGTTGGGTGTTTGGTTCGTTGGGTTTGGTTCGGTTGGTCTTTGGTTCGGTTGGTTCGTTGGGTGTTTGGTTCGTGGGTTGGTTCGTTTGGTGTTTCGTTCGTTGGTGTTTGGTTCGTTTGGTGTTTGGTCGTTGGTGTTTGGTTCGTTTGGTTGTTTTGGTTCGTTGGGTGTTTCGTTCGTTGGGTTTGGTTCAGTTGGTGTTTTGGTTCGTTGGGTTTTGGTTCGGTTGGTGTTTGGTTCGGTTGGTCTTTGTTTCATTGGCTGATTTTTTGTGTGGTTGTGTTGTTATGGATCGCCTCGGTCGATTGGTTTTGTTGTTGTTCGGTTGACACGCAGTGTGTTGATCCTCTGTCTGGAATCTCTCTGCCGGCGGTTCCAGACCTGGGCTCAGGGTCCCAGCTGCTGGAACCGCCTCAGGTTCCCTGGATGTTTGTGAGACCGCCGCTGAGATCTCTCCAGGAAGTACTTCAAGAAGCATTTCCTGATCCCCGCGCTGGACCTGGTCCACGACCCCGTCGCAATGTCCGGTACAGTGTCTTCCGCCTGTGAGGCGACTGAAGGAAGGCGTGGCGGCGGCTCCTGACCTGCTCTGGCTCTGGTTTCTGGTTCTGGTTCTGGTTCTCAGGTACCGGCTGTGCCAGCTGCTGCCCCGCCTGCGCTCGGCGCTCCGCCTGCCGGCCGACGAGCCGCTGGCTCCACCAGATGGACTTCTGCATCCAGAAGATGCTCTGCAGGGAGACGGACAGGGATGTGGTCTCTACGATCCGCAAGGTGAGAACCAGCACAGACCAGGGACGCTCGTCAACGACCAGTGAGACGGGACCAGGTCAGCTGCTCTTATCCGGTGGACTCGTCAGGTCCAAGGGTCTTCCCTAGACCAGAGCAGTCAGTAAACTACTCAACAGCGCTGAACGATGGACTGCCGAGCTGTTTGAGGACAAGACCAGGTCAGCCTGGTTCAGACCAGCAACACTGCCAACAGACCTGTGACAGACCAGCAAAACCACTGAAACCCGAAGGAACCAGAGACATGTTTACAGACCAGCAAAAACCATAAAACCACCAGTCAGATCAGCAAAACTACTGAGCAACAAGACCAGGAACACTAACCAGAGACCAGGGATACTGACCAGAGACCGGGAACACTGACCAGAGACCAGGTATACTGACCAGAGACCAGGGATACTGACCAGAGACCGGGAACACTGACCAGAGACCAGGAACACTGACCAGAGACCAGGTATACTGACCAGAGACCAGGGGTACTGACCAGAGACCAGGGGTACTGACCAGAGACCGGGAACACTGACCAGAGACCGGGGAACACTGACCAGAGACCAGGGCTACTGACCAGAGACCAGGAACACTGACCAGAGACCAGGGATACTGACCAGAGACCAGGGATACTGACCAGAGACTGGGAACACTGACCGAGACCCAGGAACACTGACCAGAGACCGGGGAACACTGACCAGAGACCAGGAACACTGACCAGAGACCAGGAACACTGACCAGAGACCAGGGATACTGACCAGAGACCAGGGATACTGACCAGAGACCGGGAACACTGACCAGAGGACCAGGACCACTGACCAGAGACCCGGGATACTGACCAGAGACTGGGAACACTGACCAGAGACCAGGAACACTGACCACAGACCGGGAACACTGACAACGAGACCAGGAACACTGACCAGAGACCAGGGATACTGACCAGAGACTGGGAACACTGCCCAGAGGACCAGGAACACTGACCAGAGACCGGAACCACTGACCAGAGACAGGAACACTGACCAGAGACCAGGGAGACTGACCAGAGACCAGGGTTACTGACCAGAGACCGGGAACACTGACCAGAGACCGGGAACACTGACCAGAGGACGGGAACTGCCCGGGGACAGAGACCAGGAAGAGCCAGAGAACAGAACGGACCAGAGACCAGGAACACTGACCAGAGACCAGGAACACTGACCAGAGACCGAGAACACTGACCAGAGACCAGGAACACTGACCAGAGACCAGGGATACTGACAAGAGACCAGGAACAGAGACCAGAGACCAGGGATTACTGACCAGAGACCAGGGATACTGACCAGAGACCAGGAACAGAGACCAGAGACCAGGGATACTGACCAGAGACCAGACTGGTTTAACTTGGTCCCCGGTTCTCTGGTTCCTGAGACTAACTGGATCTGTGATGTTTTCCAGACTCTTGTGGAGCTGGAGAACTGGACCTGTCCGAGTCTGTAAGCAGCAGCGCTGATCAACCCCTGGCCTGTGGACCTCCTGTGTGGGTCCTGTAACGTCCTGCTGTCGTTTCAGACGAGGCCAGACCGGCAGGACAAGGTGGACAGACTGGAAGGGTGGGACAGGGTGGACCAGCAGGACAGGTGGACCGAGAAGGCAGGAGGAGACGGTCCTGCTGGAGACGGTAGGCTTGAGTGGTTCCGTCCCAGGAGGAACCCGCCTGCCGTCTCTAACACCAACGCCGTGTCTCCAGGGACATCTGGAGCATATGGAGATCTGGAGCGCCAGCAGAGCACCGGCCAGCTGGTCTGTGACAAACACCCAGACCGGAACCGTGAGTCCAGCTCTGACCTCTGACCTCTGACCTCTGACCTCTGACCTCTGCTCATGGGGAAAACCTCTCCTCCGCTTCTGCTCAGGCCGAAACAGCAAGACCAGGCTGTCGACCAACCAGTCCGTTGTCCTGTCCTCATCTGGACAGAGTCTGTCAGGTGGGGAGGAGGATGATAATGATGATAATGATGATGATGATGATGAAGTTGGTGATGACGATGATGGTGATCTTGAGTTTACAGTGATGATGATGATAGTGATGATAAGATGATGATGATGATGTTTATGGTGATGATGAGATGATGATGATGAAGATGTTTACAGTGAGCACTGTGCTTCCTGTGCAGGTGCAGAAGTGAGGAAGGCCAAACTGTCCCGGAGCCGTTCTCTCAGCAGTCAGCCCGCCTCCACCAGACCGCTGTAAGAACCGGGCCCAGGAAGGGTCTGGAACCAGGACCGGTTCAGACTGGAACCACGACCCGTTCAGACTGGAACCACTGGAACCAGGACTGGTTCAGACTGGAACCACTGGAACCAGGACCGGTTCAGACTGGAACCACTGGAACCAGGACCGGTTCAGACTGGAAACCAGGAGGTTTGACAGAGCGAACACGACTCCGGGATCAGATGGGACCAGCAGAGACCCTGCACCACTCCATCCATCCATCCATCCATCCATCCATCCATCCATCCATCCATCCATCCATCCATCCATCCATCATTCATCACCATCCATCCATCCATCCATCCATCCATCATTCATCCATCCCTCCATCCATCCATCCATCCATCATCCATCATCCATCCATCCATCCATCCATCCATCCATCATCCATCCATCCACCATCATCCATCCGTCCATCATCATTCATCCATCATCATCCATCCATCACCATCCATCCATCATTCATCCATCACCATCCATCCACATCCATCCATCCATCATCCATCCATCCATCCATCCTCATTCATCATCCATCCACCATCCATCCACATCCATCCATCCATCCATCCATCCATCCATCCATCCATCCATCCATCCATCCATCCATCCATCCATCCGTCCATCCATCATTCATCCATCCATCATCCATCCATCATCCATCCATCCATCCATCCATCATTCATCCACATCCATCCATCCATCCATCCATCCATCCATCCGTCATCCATCCATCATCCGTCCATCATCCGTCCATCCGTCCATCCATCCATCTAGCCATCATCCATCCATCATCCATCATCCATCCATCCATCCATCCGTCCATCCGTCCATCCATCCATTATCCATCCATTCATCATCCATCCATCATCCATCCATCCATCCATCCATCCATCTATCCATCATTCATCCATCATCCATCCATCTTCCACCGCTTATCTGATGCCGGGTCTCAGGGGCAGCGTCTAAGCAGGGATGCTCAGACCTCCTGTCCCCAGACTCTTCCTGTCCCCAGACTCTTCCTGTCCTCAGACTCTTGCTGTCCTCAGACTCTTCCTGTCCTCAGACTCTTGCTGTCCTCAGACTCTTCCTGTCCTCAGACTCTTGCTGTCCCCAGACTCTTGCTGTCCCCAGACTTGCTGTCCCCAGACTCTTCCTGTCCTCAGACTCTTCCTGTCCTCAGACTCTTGCTGTCCTCAGACTCTTGCTGTCCCCAGACTCTTGCTGTCCCCAGACTCTTCCTGGAGGATCTCGAGGCGTCCCCAGTCCAGCCCAGAACTTTTTTGCTTCCTGTTTTGGAACCTTAACTCTTCCAGTTGTCCTCAGTCGTCCTCGTGGGCGTCCTCTGGTGGAGGTTTGGACGGAGGCTTGTCCCGTTGGAGGCAGGCAGACCTGGAGACGCCAGGGAAAGACTGTCCACTGCCAGCTGGGGGACAGGTTGACCACATGCTCAGAGACGGACAGAGCCTGGACCCAGAGACACAGAACTCTCCACAACCCCGGACTGGACCAACAGACGGTCTAAGCTGCTGGTTCTTCAGGTGGTCTCAGTCTTGGTTCTGGTCTCCTTGTTGTGTTGCAGGAAGCGAAGGAGACCAGCGAGTCCGGCGAACCAGGGAAGACGTTCGTGAAGTCCAGTAAAGGTGGTCCTCTGCCTCAGTCCCAGACCTGGTCCTCTCCACCCTAAGAACCTCTTCCGTCTCACAGATGAGTCTTCAAGGACGACCCACTCCCGATGGCGGGTCAGTCCGGATCCGCCAGGCCGCTCCTGATCCGGAGCAACACCATGAGCCTCCTGGGCAGGACCGGCACCCTGGACCCAAACCCCTCGCCCTGGACCAAAAACCCTCACCATGGACCAGAGAAACACAATGATGGACCACAGGACTGGTACCAACAATCAAAAAGACAACAGAACCAGCACCTCGGACCAAAGGACCAGTACCTTGGATCGCAGGACCAGTACCCTGGAAAATAGGACCAGTACCTTGGACAACAGGACCAGTACCCTGGACCATAGAACCAGTACCCTGGACCAGGTCTGTACAGAGACGGACATCCAGCCGAGGAAACTGTCCATGTGAGTTGAGGTACTGTCTAGATCCGGGTCTGGATCTGGTTTTCTTTGCAGGCTGTAGTCCAGTAAAGTTCATGGTGGTTTTCCCTGTTGGGCGGTTTTCGGTTTTTATCGCAGCAGAAGGTCAGGGTTGGTCTCTAACGGACCAGGTTACCTCCAGAACCTGAACCTGAGGGAACAGGGACCAGTCTGATCAGTCCTGACCCTTTAAACCAGACCATCGGATCCAGTCCCTGCAGGAGGAGGTTCTGATCAATGTGGTCGATGAGTTCTTACAGGACCAGGACAGGGAACAGAGCAGAGACCAGGACAGGGACCAGAGCAGAGACCAGGACAGGGACCAGACAGGACCAGAGCAGAGACCAGGACAGGACGAGAGCCGAGACCAGAACAGAGACCAGGACAGGACCAGAGCAGGGACCAGCCTCCGGGGGACGTTGGGGTTCTGGAGGACCAGCCTGACCCTCAGTCAGCTGACTTGGCTGTAGCCCTGAAACCAGACCTCCTCTGGTTCTGGTTCATCCAAAGTTCCACACACTGAGATTATAAAGTATCTAGGACCA
>NC_043759.1:20000-60835 GCF_902148845.1 Salarias fasciatus | reverse complement strand
GGTGGAGGACGCCTTCGCTCCGTCACTGTCCTTCGGGTTTGGGAAGATCTGCAGCGG
The DNA here is from genome assembly GCF_902148845.1 of Salarias fasciatus. Classification (NCBI taxonomy): domain Eukaryota; kingdom Metazoa; phylum Chordata; class Actinopteri; order Blenniiformes; family Blenniidae; genus Salarias; species Salarias fasciatus. Next base: position 60,778 of record NC_043759.1, on the reverse strand, counting down.
GCTGGCAGGTGGGTGGAGGTGTAGTGCTGGCGGAGGTGTTCTGATGGTGCGGGTGGAGGTGTAGTGCTGGCGGAGGTGTTCTGATGGTGCGGGTGGAGGTGTGACGGGCGGGTGGAGGCGTGGTGTGGGTGGAGGTGTTGGGGTGGCGTGGTTCTGGAGCGGGAGGTGTGGTGCTGGTGGTGCGGGTGGAGGCGTGACGGGTGGTGTGTTGCAGGCTGCCTGTCGGAGGACCAGCGGTTCTGCCTCCTGCAGAGGTTCCAGGTTCTGAGCGCCGCCGGACTTCCTGACGGAGCCCAGAGAGACCAGAACGGCCAGGCCGCCCTGATCCGCCGCAACTGCTGCTACAACCTGCCGGTAGGGAGGGGGCGTCGGCCTGGCCTCAGATCGGCCGGGTCGGCCTCTGATCGGCCGGGTCGGCCTCTGATTGGCCGGCCGGCCTCAGATCGGCCGGGCCGGCCTCTGATTGGCCGGCCTCTGATCGGTCGGGTCGGCCTCTGATCGGCCGGGTCGGCCTCTGATCGGCCGGCCGGCCTCTGATCGGTCAGGTCGGCCTCTGATCGGCCGGCCAGCCTCTGATTGGCCACCCCGTCTACCCCTCAGGCCCTGGTGGCGTTCTCCGACCCAGCCCGCTTCCAGTCGCGGCTCTACGGCCCATTCTCCAGACTGTGCCGCGACCCGGACGCCGGCGTCCGGCGCGGCGCCGCCGCCGCGTTCCACCAGGTCAGACCCTCCGGTCCAGAACCCACAGTCCTCGGTGCTTTGCTCTGATTGGCCGTTTTTCTTCTCATCAGGTGATCCAGCTCCTCGGTCCAGACCAGCACCTGGTCCACAAAGAACTCCTGGTTCTGCTGCAGGACGAAGACCTGGAGGTGAGACGCCGGCCGGCTCAACCAGTCAGGAGGCGGAGCTCAGCTCCTGGTGTCCAGTTTCACAGCACAGTACCGGCGCCGGAGCGGTCCGAGTCCAGTTCTGGACGATCTGCTGAGAAAAATAAACAACTTTGCGAGTGGATCCTGTGTGGAACCGTGCTACATGGAGCCAGATCCAGTCTGCTGCAGGACCCAGTCTGATCCAGTTCCAGTCTGATCCAGCTGTCTCCGGAGCTGCGCTGGTCCAGGTCTGAACCCCGGTCTGTGTTCTTGTGGTCCAGGTCTTGGATGCGCTAATGAACCACTTGGATGAAACCCTGGAAGCGGTTCTGGCCCCTGGAGAGAACCGGGCTCTGGACCAGCAGGTGAGAACGCCGGCTGAAGTTCTCTCTTCAAAGTTCAAAGTTCAAAGTCAGTTTATTTGTCAAGTATGCCGTACATAAAGACATACAGCAAGGAATTCTGGACCATGCTGGCTCCCACTTTTCATAAAATGGTAATGGAAATAAAAAATAAACGAACAGTACCCTCAAATATGAACTTAGCCAAAATAACTTTAATACTTAAACCAGGGAAAGACCCCACACTTCCGTCCAGTTATCGTCCTATTTCATTAATAAATGTAGATCTCAAAATAATCAGCAAAGCCCTATCCAGAAGAATAGAAAAGGTAACCCCGCTCATAATACATCCTGACCAAACAGGGTTCATTAAAGGTAGATATTCATCCACTAACATGCACAGATTAATTAATATAATAGATTACTCTACAATACATAATCTAGAATCCATAATTATCTCTTTAGATGCTGAAAAAGCTTTTGATCGAGTAAACTGGAAATTTTTATTTGGAATATTAACCAAATTTGGGTTTGGAACGTCTTTCATAGACTGGATTAAAATCTTCTATAACAACCCAGCTGCATGTGTGAAGACTAACGAGCAGACTTCTCCAAGCTTCTGTCTGCAGCGAGGAACCAGACAGGGCTGTCCACTCTCTCCTCACTGTTTGCATCTTTATCGAGCCTCTGGCAGCTGCTATAAGACAAAATAAAGACATCAGAGGGATCCTGGCTAACAATAAGATAGAACATAAAATAAGTCTTTATGCAGATGATGTATTGCTTTTCCTGCAGAACTCTCCATCTTCTATCTCCCAGACAATCACACTTATTGACACATTTTCACTAATATCTGACTATTCTATCAACTGGTCTAAGACTACAGCCATGCCTATAAACTGTGATTTACAAAGTATACCCAATGCTACAATCCAGTCTGGAAACATTAGATATTTAGGCATAAACATTTCTCCAAGGATATCAGAACTTTCAAAACTAAATTACGTTCCGTTACTGAAGTCAACAGAGGATGACCTCTTACGGTGGAGACGCTTACCTATATCTCTTATGGGGAGGGTTGCCACCATTAAAATGATGACTTTACCTAAGGTTAACTATTTATTTTCAATGATACCAACCAAACCATCGTCTGGCTGCTTCAAATCACTGGACTCATACATATCTAAATTTCTCTGGAAAAATAAACCATCACGTATCAGTTTAAAGACGTTACAACAGACTAAAGACAGAGGTGGACTAGACCTGCCTAACTTCAGTAATTACTTCATAGCCAGCAAGCTGCAATATATCTCCAAATGGCTGAAACCGAACAATTTAGATGAGCCATGGCTGGATGTAGAGCAGCATTATGTGAGGATCTAGTCATCTCTGACCTGCCATTCATCAGTCCCACCATCAAATCCCATCGCTGTTTTAAAAGTGTCAACATCAGCTCCTCTTTAATGGCTTGGTGGGACTTTCTAAAGCTAACCAAATCTTCTCTGATCCCGTGTAAACTCACACCCATCTGGAACAACCCGGACATCCTGCAAAACAAAAAGATGATCAACTTCACTCAGTGGAGAAATAAAGGAATCAGCCAGCTTGAACATATCATTGAAAACGGCAACTTTCTATCATTCAATACTCTCATCTCACAATATGGAATCAGCAGCACAGCATTTTTAGAATATCATCAACTTAAATCTATCATAGGTAAAAAGTATACCTTTAATCAATTGCAGGGACAGCTACCTCTCGGGGTCGAAGAATTCTTAAACCTCAGTTCCCCAAAGTTGCTATCAAAGATATATAAAATATTATCAAAGGCAGAAGATGAAATCTTCCTTCCGACCTTAAAATGGGAGGCTGACTTATCTAACAACGTGGACCAAAATGCGTGGTCACAAATATGTTTAAATACTTTCAAAATGACAAAGAATTCAAATATACAACTAATACAATTCAAAATTCTGCATAGAATTCATTACACAGGACGAAGGATGTTCCAGATGGGTCTATCACAATCTGATATCTGTTCACACTGCAATGAGAACATGATGACAGCTCCCTCCATGCCTTGTGGTCCTGCTCACCAGTGCAGAGGTTCTGGCTTCAGGTGTGTGAAGACCTGTCAGCATGGTTCACTGCAGCATCCCTGCAGCTCCCACACTGAGCCTCTGAGGGGATCTGGGTGAAACTGACATGTCAGTAAACTCAGTCTACATGGTTCTCACCATCTTGTGCATCGCAAAGAAAACTTTCCTTGTAAATTGGAAATCCAGAAGTAATCTGAGTAACAGACAGTTTAAGAATCTTCTATTAGATCATATCAGCTTGGAGACGATGTCTGTCTGTTCAGAGGATCAATCAGCTGAATCTGGTTCCCTCTGGTCCCCTGTGGTCAGCTCCATCACTTCATGTCAGGGGAAGATGAGGGCCTCTCCTCTCTGGGGGGCGTGGTTGGTGGGGGGGGGCCTCTCCTCTCTGGGGGTCGGTTGTTGGTGGGGGGGGGCTCTCCTCTTTGAGGGTCGGTTGTTGGTGGGGGGGGCCTCTCCTCTCTGGAAGGCGGTGGTTGGTGGGGGGGGCCTCTCCTCTTTGAGGGTCAGTGGTTGGTGGGGGGGGCCTCTCCACTTTGAGGGTCAGTGGTTGGTGGGGGGGCCTCTCCTCTTTGAGGGTCAGTGGTTGGTGGGGGGGGCCTCTCCTCTCTGGGGGTCGGTTGTTGGTGGGGGGGGTCCTCTCCTCTTTGAGGGTCAGTGGTTGGTGGGGGGGGGGCTCTCCTCTTTGGGGGTCAGTGGTTGGTGGGGGGGCCTCTCCTCTTTGAGGGTCAGTGGTTGGTGGGGGGGCCTCTCCTCTTTGAGGGTCGGTTGTTGGTGGGGGGGGGGGGGCCTCTCCTCTTTGAGGGTCGGTGGTTGATGGGGGGGGCTCTCCTCTTTGAGGGTCGGTGGTTGGTGGGGGGGCCTCTCCTCTTTGAGGGTCGGTGGTTGATGGGGGGGGCTCTCCTCTTTGAGGGTCGGTGGTTGGTGGGGGGGCCTCTCCTCTTTGAGGGTCGGTTGTTGGTGGGGGGGGCCTGATGGCTGCAGGTGGTTGGCACTGTCTTGGGGTCGGGATCTGGGCTGCTTCGCTGGGGGCTGTCTTCGTGTTTGGTTTGGATTGGGGGTGGGGGGGCCGCCGGTTGTTGGGGCTGTCTGGCGGCGGTGGGGCGGGGGCCCCGGGGGGCCGGGGTCGGCGGGTGCCGGTTCATGTCCGGGCGGCCGGGGTGTCCTGGGGCGGGTGTGGCTGGGGGCACTGGGCCCTGGTGCCTGGGGGCTCTCCCCTTCCGTGAGGGTGGGGGGCTCGACCTGGCTGGGGGGGCCGGTCGGCTCGGGCGTGCTGCCGCGGCCTGGGTCGGTGCGCGCCCTGGTGTCTGGTTGCTGCCCCGGAATCCAGGGCATCGGGGGGGGTGGAGCGCCTGGATGTGGGGTTCGGTGTTCCCTTGCCTTCCGGGGGGGTCTCCCACAGGATATGACGGTTGGATGACGCGGGAATGTGAGTGTGTTTAGGTTAGGGTTGACTTTGTGTGTGTGTGTGTGTGTGTGTGTGTGTGTGTGTGTGTGTGTGTGTGTGTGTGTGTGTGTGTTTGTGTGTGTGCGCACGTGCTTGTTAACGTGTGCGTGAGAGTGTGTGAGTGTGTTGGAATGTGAGTGTGTGTGTGTGTTTGGCTTAGGGATGAGTGGTTGTGTGTGTGCGTGTGTGCATGTGTGTGTGTCAGTATGAGTGAGTGGGTATGAGTGTTGGGTTGGGGCGGGGGGAGTGAGGCGGGAGAGGACAGGGGGTGGGAGGGGTGGGCCGGGTGGTGGACGGGGGGAGTGGGTTCCGGGTGGGGGTCGTGGGGGGTGGTGGTCTGTCATCCACTACCATGGAGTAGTTAGCATCTCCGATCCACTAACATTGAGTTGTTAGCATCTCCCATCCACTAACATGGAGTAGTTAGCATCTCCCATCCACTAACATGGAGTAGTTAGCATCTCCCATCCACTAACATGGAGTAGTTAGCATCTCCCATCCACTAACATGGAGTTGTTAGCATCTCCCATCCACTAACATGGAGTAGTTAGCATCTCCGATCCACTAACATTGAGTTGTTAGCATCTCCCATCCACTAACATGGAGTAGTTAGCATCTCCCATCCACTAACATGGAGTAGTTAGCATCTCCCATCCACTAACATGGAGTAGTTAGCATCTCCCATCCACTAACATGGAGTTGTTAGCATCTCCCATCCACTAACATGGAGTAGTTAGCATCTCCCATCCACTAACATGGAGCTGTTAGCATCTCCCATCCACTAACATGGAGTAGTTAGCATCTCCCATCCACTAACATGGAGTAGTTAGCATCTCCCATCCACTAACATGGAGTTGTTAGCATCTCCCATCCACTAACATGGAGTAGTTAGCATCTCCGATCCACTAACATTGAGTTGTTAGCATCTCCCATCCACTAACATGGAGTAGTTAGCATCTCCCATCCACTAACATGGAGTAGTTAGCATCTCCCATCCACTAACATGGAGTAGTTAGCATCTCCCATCCACTAACATGGAGTTGTTAGCATCTCCCATCCACTAACATGGAGTAGTTAGCATCTCCCATCCACTAACATGGAGCTGTTAGCATCTCCCATCCACTAACATGGAGTAGTTAGCATCTCCCATCCACTAACATGGAGTAGTTAGCATCTCCCATCCACTTACATGGAGCTGTTAGCATCTCCCATCCACTAACAAGGAGTAGTTAGCTTTTGCCATCTGCTGTTGACAGTCACTGAATGAAGGCACTGAGTGTCAGAGTTTGATTGACAGCTGCTGTCAGCTGTGTAACTGCACTGGATGCCCATATATGGTCATGTCAGTTAGAGTGGAGAGAGGAGAAAATTAAAGCTTCTGTTTGGGAAACAACTGCTCCTTGTTCCTTTCCTGTTTGGCAAAACTGAACAAAAAATATCACGTTTGACAGGAAACTTAGTTGTCTTTCAGTTGGTGAGGCTTTCAGAGCAGTCAGACTTTTAGTTTGGACCCCAGAGGCCTCAGTTTGTGAGAAGCGTGAGATTTTTCCCCATCCGGCTCCATTATAACTGAGAGCAAAAAAAAATGCAGAGCGCACACCTTTTCATACCTGTGAAAACATACATATGTCTTAAAATTTGTAACACTTATGTTACATCATCTTGTTCGGGAGAACCTGGTGAGGCCTTATGTGTGCTCGGTTTGTTGATAGGAGTCACGGTTTAGCCACACTGAACGCTTGTTTGAGGTGCTGAAAAAAGGCGAATTTTAATTTTTTTTTCCCATTATAACGGATGAGGGCAGGAGCAAGGCATGATTTCAGACTTCCAACTTTGAACGCTAATAAAATCCACACCGTTAGACTTTTGACAAAGTTGTTCACAAATTTTGTAGAAAAAATTTGTCCTCTGTCACGTCGTGTGACTCATATGTCTGTACGACAAACGGTCTCGGAGGAGATACTTGTTTCGTGAGGAGTGATTTTGAGCAAAATTTTACTTTGAAAGGGAAATAGCAGACTTCCTGTTGGATTTAGGTCAGGGGTGTCAGCGCGTGAATTTTAGATCTCAATGAGACGAACGCGTGAGTGTTAGTTTGATCTCTCTACGACATTCGTGCAGACCGTGGCGACAATTTTACTGTTTCTAGGTGGCGCTAGAGAGCAGATGAGGTTAATTTTTTCATTTTATGAAATTTTTTTGCCGGTCATGACGTGCATGCCAAATTTGGTGAGTTTTCGTGCATGTTTAGGGGGTCAAATTGGCGTTTATTTGGGCGTTAGTATAATCATAGAGAACGACGACAATTAACGAACGAATAACAATAGAGACCTGCGGCCACCATGCCCTCCGGGGCTCGGTCACTAATAAGAAAAGTATTTGCAGACAGTGTTAGAAGAGCAGTGACCTGGTGTGCAGAGTGTCCAGTGCTCAGTGACAGCAGGGTCTCTCTAGTGCAGAGTCGGAGCCTCCAGATCAGACTGGAGCTCAGCAGTCTGACTGCTTCAGGAAAGAAGCTGTTCCTGAGTCTGGTGGTTCTGCTCTGCTGCTCAGCTCCTTCCTGAGGGGAGGGGCTGAAACAGGCTGTGTGCTGGATGAGTGGTGTCTCTGAAGATGTGGAGAGCCCCCCCCCCCCCGCAACGTGAAGTGTGGAGGTCCAGGATGGAGGGCAGGCTGCTCCCAGCAGGTCTTTGTGCAGCCTTCACCACCCTCTGCAGAGTCTTCCTCTCAGCAGCGTAAGCAGGGAGAACCGGCTCGTGGCGGCCCAGCGTTCATAGCAACGTCGCTTTTTGATCTTGGATGTCGGCTCTTCCTGTCACTGTGAAGCAGAACTCACCAGGCGGTGAATTTTTGTTCACCCACTAATAAAGAACGTGAGCTGGTTAGACCGTGGTGAGAGGGTTAGTTTACCCTGCTGATGATGTGTTGTTGCAGGAGTAATCCTGCTTCTCCTCCTCTCCTCACCGTCAGGAACTCAAAGCTAGACCCGGTTCTGGTTCTTCGGTTCTGCTCCGGTTCTCTGTTCCACACGGTTCTGAATAGAACAGACACCTGTAGAACCAGATTCAGAGGAGACGTTCTATAGAACACAGGTTCTCGTCTTTTTCTCTGTTAGTCTCTGTGTTTCAGCTGGTTCTGGTTCTGGTTCTGTTCCCGGTCGCTGTGTTTTCCAGCTGGTTCTGGTTCTGTTCTCTGTCAGCATTTTTGTTTCAGCTGGTTCTGGTCCTGGTTCTGCCCTCAGGTCCCGGAGCTGCCTGCGGCGCTGCTGCGGGCGGAGCAGACGGTTGGAGGTTCTCTGCGCTGGCGGCTGCAGGAGAAGCTGCTGCGGCGCTTCGCGGTTCTGGCCCGGCTGCTCCCCGGAGACGTTCTCCACCAGAGGTTCTGCCCGCGGATCCTCCTCATCCTCACCTCCAACGTGAGCACAGGTTCAGATCCAGGTTCAGGGCAGACTTTACCAGGACCATCAGCTCCGACTGTACTGTGACTATCCACTCCAACTGGACCAGCACCATCGGCTCCGACTGGACCAGGACCACAGGACAGGCTGGACGTGGTTCTCAGTGGGACTGAGGACCTGCAGCTCTGGGCTCTTATTTAGCTCCAGAGGAATAACGTGGAACATCCTGTCGGAACGTTCCTGGCCGGTTGGTTCAGGTTCTGTCCAGGAGCTTTAGGCGAGGAGACAGCAGCCGTTACATTCACGGTGAACTGACCGACGTCCCGACAGACTGTCTCCGGTGTCCGTCCTGCCTGCTCCAGATGTCTCCCGGCTAACCGCTGGTTCTGCTCCGCCCTCAGAAAGTGCTGCCGGTGCAGAAGGAGGCGGCCCGAACCCTCTGCACCTTCCTGCGGTACAACCGGCGGCCAGAGCAGCGGCAGGAGACCGTGGACCGGCTGCTCCAAGGTCTGGACCTCCACCTTAACATGTCCCCCAGCAAGAACCAGACCCTCACAGACCCGCAGGACCGGGGGGATGAGAAGGAGCTGGTGGTGGGGTTTGGTTCTGGTGGTTCTGGTGGTTCTGGTGGTGGTGGGGTTTGGTTCTGGAGTAGATACAGCTTCCACTGAGGTGTCTCATCTTTCTACTCGTTGTATTGGTCTTCTGCTGGTCCACTACTGTCTCTGCTGATTCTGTCTCATCTCGCTGGATGGTGGAATCTCCTGTCCACTGCGCTTGAGGCTTTTTCTGTTCCTGATGTCTTTTACTTTCCAGTGTTTCTAGTAGATCTGCTTCTACCAGAGGATTCTGCTGGGATTTGACGTGTGACTGGTTGGTTGGTTGGTTGAGGTTGGTTGAGGTTTGTTGGTTGGGTTTGGTTGGTTGAGGTTGGTTGGTTGGGGTTTGGTTGGTTGAGGTTGGTTGGTTGGGGTTTGGTTGGTTGAGGTTGGTTGGGTTTGGTTGGTTGAGGTTTAGTTTAGTTTAGTTTAGTTTAGTTTAGTTTAGTTTATTTGTTTCTTTCGTTTAAAACAACACAAAGACAATAAACAAAAAAGATGAAAATACATCAATGTCATCAATCTAGACACCAACAAACAAAAGAAAAGGAGCAGAAAGAAGAACAATCTTATTATCTCTGCCCCTTTACATACAGTATTTGAATAAATACAATTTAACAATACTCAAAAACTCATATTCAGTAAATCAAAAAATCAAAAAATAAAAAATGTTTTCACCCGCAACAACTTAGTTTTCATTTACATATTTTTCTAGTATGGAATTTTTTATATGTTTCTTAAATGCCATAATTGTTTTACACTCTTTGATTTCCTGTTTCAGAGCATTCCATAAGTTCACTCCTTTTACCACAATGTTTCTTTCTTTGATTTTGGTTCTGAATCTGGGTTTTTTGAACACGTCTATTCCTTTAAGATTGTATATACTGGTTCTTATTTCAAATATATTCTGAAGGTTCACAGGCAATAAATTCCACTTTGCCTTATACATTATTTTTAGGATGCTTAAATCAACAATATCAGGAAATTTCAAAACTTTCAGTTTAATAAATAAAGGGTTAGACGGCTCTCGATAGTGACTATTTGTTATTATCCTTATTGCCCTTTTTTGTAGTATAAATATTGTCTGTAAATAAGTTTTACATGTCGTGCCCCACACTTCAACACAATACATGAGATAAGGCAAAATCATAGTGTTATACAATGTTAACAAAGCACAACTGTTCAAAAAAAACTTGACTCTATGTAACACAGAAATGGCTTTCCCAATTTTCCCTTTGGTATAATTAATGTGAGATTTCCACTTTAGATCGTCATCAATCATCACTCCTAAGAATTTTGTTTCTCTTACACGATGGATTTCAACTCCATCTATTTCGAGTTTTACTTTCACTTTTTCCTTTTTATTATTAAACCACATAAAATTTGTTTTTTTGGCATTTAGGATTAATCCGTTTAAATCAAACCAATGTTTTATTACTTCCAGTTCTTCATTCACTACTTTTGTGACTTCTTGTATGCTTTTACCTGAATGGAATAATGTGGTATCGTCTGCGAATAGAATTTTCCCAAGGTTGGACACTTTAGCAAAATCATTCATATACAAAATGAATAACTTTGGCCCAAGTATCGAACCTTGGGGCACACCACATTTAATTTGCCATAGTTCAGATTTAGTGTCATTTATATATACATATTGGTTTCTGTTTTCCAAATAACTTGAAAGCCAATGGTGAGCTACTCCTCTGATACCATACATATTCATGTATTGTATTCATGTATTCAGGTTGGTTGGGTTTGGTTGGTTGAGGTTGGTTGGTTGGGGTTTGGTTGGTTGAGGTTGGTTGGGTTTGGTTGGTTGAGGTTGGTTGCTTGGGGTTTGGTTGGTTGAGGTTGGTTGGTTGGGGTTTGGTTGGTTGAGGTTGGTTGGTTGGTTGGGTTTGGTTGGTTGAGATTGGTTGGTTGGGGTTTGGTTGGTTGAGGTTGGTTGGTTGGGGTTTGGTTGGTTGAGGTTGGTTGGTTGGGGTTTGGTTGGTTGGGTTTGGTTGGTTGAGGTTGGTTGGTTGGGGTTTGGTTGGTTGAGGTTGGTTGGTTGGGGTTTGGTTGGTTGAGGTTGGTTGGTTGGGGTTTGGTTGGTTGGGTTTGGTTGGTTGAGGTTGGTTGGTTGGGGTTTGGTTGGTTGAGGTTGGTTGGTTGGGGTTTGGTTGGTTGGGTTTGGTTGGTTGAGGTTGGTTGGTTGGGGTTTGGTTGGTTGAGGTTGGTTGGTTGGGGTTTGGTTGGTTGAGGTTGGTTGGTTGGGGTTTGGTTGGTTGAGGTTGGTTGGTTGGGGTTTGGTTGGTTGGGTTTGGTTGGTTGAGGTTGGTTGGTTGGGGTTTGGTTGGTTGAGGTTGGTTGGTTGGGGTTTGGTTGGTTGAGGTTGGTTGGTTGGGGTTTGGTTGGTTGAGGTTGGGGTTGTTCCTGTCTCCACAGCGTCTCCTGCTGTCAGCTCTTCATATTTCTGTTTCCTGTTTGCTCTCATGTCTTTTTCCTCACAGTGTGCGGCGGGCTGGTTTTTGTCTGGCGGGCTGGTTTGATTCTGGTCTCAGGGCCGGTTTGTGTTTGGCTGAATATGTGACTGCTTGGATTTTAGCTCATGGGTTTTTTTTTCAGAAGTGTTTTTTGTCCTTGGCTGTTTGGTTGTTTGATTTGTGGTGCTTCTTGTTTTTGAGGATTAGGCTCAGTTTATGATTTGGTTGGTTTTTGTCCATTTTGTATTTGGGCTTTCGGCCCTGTTTGGTTGGTTTGGTGTTTGGTTCCTTGGGTTTGGTTCAGTTGATGTTTGGTTAGTTTGGTGTTTGGTTCGTTTGACTTTTGGTTCGTTTGGTGTTTGGTTCATTGGGTGTTTGGTTCGTTTGGTGTTTGGTTCAGTTGGTGTTTGGTTCAATTGGTTCGTTGGGTTTGGTTCGTTTGGTGTTTCGTTTGGTTGGTGTTTGGTTCGTTTGGTGTTTGGTTCATTTGGTTTGTTGGGTGTTTGGTTCGTTGGGTTTGGTTCGGTTGGTCTTTGGTTCGGTTGGTTCGTTGGGTGTTTGGTTCGTTGGGTTTGGTTCGTTTGGTGTTTTGTTCGGTTGGTGTTTGGTTCGTTTGGTGTTTGGTTCGTTTGGTGTTTGGTTCGTTTGGTTCGTTTGGTTCGTTGGGTGTTTCGTTCGTTGGGTTTGGTTCAGTTGGTGTTTGGTTCGTTGGGTTTGGTTCGGTTGGTGTTTGGTTCGGTTGGTCTTTGGTTTCATTGGCTGATTTTTTGTGTGGTTGTGTTGTTCTGGATCCGCCTCGGTCGATTGGTTTTGTTGTTGTTCGGTTGACACGCAGTGTGTTGATCCTCTGTCTGGACTCTCTCTGCCGGCGGTTCCAGACCTGGCTCAGGGTCCCAGCTGCTGGAACCGCCTCAGGTTCCTGGATGTTTGTGAGACCGCCGCTGAGATCTTCTCCAGGAAGTACTTCAAGAAGCATTTCCTGATCCCCGCGCTGGACCTGGTCCACGACCCCGTCGCCAATGTCAGGTACAGTGTCCTCCGCCTGTGAGACGACTGAAGGAAGGCGTGGCGGCGGCTCCTGCACCTGCTCTGGCTCTGGTTCTGGTTCTGGTTCTGGTTCTCAGGTACCGGCTGTGCCAGCTGCTGCCCCGCCTGCGCTCGGCGCTCCGCCTGCCGGCCGACGAGCCGCTGCTCCACCAGATGGACTTCTGCATCCAGAAGATGCTCTGCAGGGAGACGGACAGGGATGTGGTCTCTACGATCCGCAAGGTGAGAACCAGCACAGACCAGGGACGCTCGTCAAAGACCAGTGAGACGGGACCAGGTCAGCTGCTCTTTATCAGGTGGACTCGTCAGGTCCAAGGGTCTTCCCTAGACCAGAGCAGTTCAGTAAACTACTCAACAGCGTGAACTGATGGACTGACAGAGCCTGTTTGAGACAAGACCAGGTCAGCCTGGTTCAGACCAGCAACACTGCCAACAGACCTGTGACAGACCAGCAAAACCACGAAACCCGAAGGAACCAGAGACATGTTTACAGACCAGCAAAAACCATAAAACCACCAGTCAGATCAGCAAAACTACTGAGCACCACAGACCAGGAACACTAACCAGAGACCAGGGATACTGACCAGAGACCGGGAACACTGACCAGAGACCAGGTATACTGACCAGAGACCAGGGATACTGACCAGAGACCGGGAACACTGACCAGAGACCAGGAACACTGACCAGAGATCAGGGAGACTGACCAGAGACCAGGAACACTGACCAGAGACCGGGAACACTGACCAGAGACCAGGGACACTGACCAGAGATCAGGGAGACTGACCAGAGACCAGGGATACTGACCAGAGACCAGGGATACTGACCAGAGACTGGGAACACTGACCAGAGACCAGGAACACTGACCAGAGACCAGGGAGACTGACCAGAGACCAGGAACACTGACCAGAGACCGGGAACACTGACCAGAGACCAGGAACACTGACCAGAGATCAGGGAGACTGACCAGAGACCAGGAACACTGACCAGAGACCAGGGACAGAGACCAGAGACCAGGAACAGAGACCAGAGACCAGGAACACTGACCAGAGACCAGGAACACTGACCAGAGACCGAGAACACTGACCAGAGACCAGGGATACTGACCAGAGACCAGGAACAGAGACCAGAGACCAGACTGGTTAACTTGGTCCCCGGTTCTCTGGTTCCTGAGACTAACTGGATCTGTGGTGTTTTCCAGACTCTTGTGGAGCTGGAGAACCTGGACCTGTCCGAGTCTGTAAGCAGCAGCGCTGATCAACCCCTGGCCTGTGACCTCCTGTGTGGGTCCTGTAACGTCCTGCTGTCTGTTTCAGACGAGGCCAGACCGGCAGGACAAGGTGGACAGACTGGACAGGGTGGACAGGGTGGACCAGCAGGACAGGGTGGACCAGCAGAAGGACACGGAGGAGACGGTCCTGCTGGAGACGGTAGGCTTGAGTGTCCGTCCCCAGGAGGAACCCGCCTGCCGTCTCTAACACCCGCCGTGTCTTCAGGGACATCAGGGACATCTGGAGCATCTGGAGCATCTGGAGCGCCAGCAGAGCAACGGCCAGCTGGTCTGTGACAAACACCCAGACCGGAACCGTGAGTCCAGCTCTGACCTCTGACCTCTGACCTCTGACCTCTGCTCATGGGAAAACCTCTCCTCCGCTTCTGCTCCAGGCAGAAACAGCAAGACCAGGCTGTCCGCCACCAAGTCCGTGTCCCTGTCCTCATCTGGACAGAGTCTGTCAGGTGGGGAGGAGGATGATAATGATGATGATGATGATGATGAAGTTGGTGATGACGATGATGGTGATCATGATGTTTACAGCGATGATGATGATAGTGATGATAAAGATGATAAAGATGATGATGTTTATGATGATGATGATGATGATGAAGATGTTTACAGTGAGCACTGTGCTTCCTGCGCAGGTGCAGAAGTGAGGAAGGCCAAACTGTCCCGGAGCCGTTCTCTCAGCAGTCAGCCCGCCTCCACCAGACCGCTGTAAGAACCGGGCCCAGGAAGGGTCTGGAACCAGGACCGGTTCAGACTGGAACCACGACCCGTTCAGACTGGAACCACTGGAACCAGGACCGGTTCAGACTGGAACCACTGGAACCAGGACCGGTTCAGACTGGAACCACTGGAACCAGGACCGGTTCAGACTGGAACCACTGGAACCACGACCCGTTCAGACTGGAACCACTGGAACCAGGACCGGTTCAGACTGGAACCACTGGAACCACAACCGGTTCAGACTGGAACCACTGGAACCAGGAATGGTTCAGACTGGAACCACTGGAACCAGGACCGGTTCAGACTGGAACCACTGGAACCAGGACCGGTTCAGACTGGAAACCAGGAGGTTTGACAGAGCGAACACGACTCACGGATCAGATGGGACCAGCAGAGACCCCTGCACCACTCCATCCATCCATCCATCCATCCATCATTCATCCCATCCATCCATCCATCCATCCATCCATCCATCATTCATCCATCCATCCATCCATCCATCCATCCATCCATCCATCATCCGTCCATCCATCCATCCATCATCCGTCCATCCATCCATCCATCCGTCCATCCATCCATCCATCCATCCATCCGTCCATCCATCATTCATCCATCCATCCATCCATCCATCCATCCATCATCCGTCCATCCATCCATCCATCATCCATCCATCCATCCATCCATCCATCCGTCCATCCATCATTCATCCATCCATCCATCCATCATCCATCCATCCATCCATCCATCCATCCATCCATCCATCATTCATCCATCCATCCATCCATCCATCCATCCATCATCCATCCATCCATCCATCATTCATCCATCCATCCATCCATCATCCGTCCATCCATCCATCCATCATCCGTCCATCATCCGTCCATCCATCCATCTAGCCATCATCCATCCATCATCCATCCATCCATTCATCCATCATCCGTCCATCATCTATCCATCCATCCATTATCCATCCATTCATCATCCATCCATCATCCATCCATCCATCCATCCATCCATCCATCATCCGTCCATCATCTATCCATCCATCCATTATCCATCCATTCATCATCCATCCATCATCCATCCATCCATCCATCTATCCATCATTCATCCATCATCCATCCATCTTCCACCGCTTATCTGATGCCGGGTCTCAGGGGCAGCAGTCTAAGCAGGGATGCTCAGACCTCCTGTCCCCAGACTCTTCCTGTCCTCAGACTGTTCCTGTCCCCAGACTCTTCCTGTCCTCAGACTCTTGCTGTCCCCAGACTCTTGCTGTCCTCAGACTCTTGCTGTCCCCAGACTCTTGCTGTCCCCAGACTCTTGCTGTCCCCAGACTCTTCCTGTCCTCAGACTCTTCCTGTCCCCAGACTCTTCCTGTCCTCAGACTCTTGCTGTCCCCAGACTCTTGCTGTCCCCAGACTCTTCCTGTCCTCAGACTCTTGCTGTCCTCAGACTCTTCCTGTCCTCAGACTCTTGCTGTCCTCAGACTCTTGCTGTCCCCAGACTCTTGCTGTCCCCAGACTCTTCCTGGAGGATCTCGAGGCGTCCCCAGTCCAGCCCAGAACCTTTTTGCTTCCTGTTTTGGAACCTTAACTCTTCCAGTTGTCCTCAGTCGTCCTCGTGGGCGTCCTCTGGTGGAGGTTTGGACGGAGGCTTGTCCCGTTGGAGGCAGGCAGACCTGGAGACGCCAGGGAAAGACTGTCCACTGCCAGCTGGGGGACAGGTTGACCACATGCTCAGAGACGGACAGAGCCTGGACCCAGAGACACAGAACTCTCCACAACCCCGGACTGGACCAACAGACGGTCTAAGCTGCTGGTTCTTCAGGTGGTCTCAGTCTTGGTTCTGGTCTCCTTGTTGTGTTGCAGGAAAGCGAAGGAGACCAGCGAGTCCGGCGAACCAGGGAAGACGTTCGTGAAGTCCAGTAAAGGTGCGTCCTCTGCCTCAGTCCCAGACCTGGTCCTCTCCACCCTAAGAACCTCTTCCGTCTCACAGATGAGTCTTCAAGGACGACCCACCTCCCGATGGCGGGTCAGTCCGGATCCGCCAGGCCGCTCCTGATCCGGAGCAACACCATGAGCCTCCTGGGCAGGACCGGCACCCTGGAACACAAACCCCTCACCATGGACCAGAGAAACACAATGATGGACCACAGGACTGGTACCAACAATCAAAAAGACAACAGAACCAGCACCTCGGACCAAAGGACCAGTACCTTGGATCGCAGGACCAGTACCCTGGAAAATAGGACCAGTACCTTGGACAACAGGACCAGTACCCTGGACCATAGAACCAGTACCCTGGACCAGGTCTGTACAGAGACGGACATCCAGCCGAGGAAACTGTCCATGTGAGTTGAGGTACTGTCTAGATCCGGGTCTGGATCTGGTTTTCTTTGCAGGCTGTAGTCCAGTAAAGTTCATGGTGGTTTTTCCTTGTTGGGCGGTTTTCGGTTTTTATCGCAGCAGAAGGTCAGGGTTTGGTCTCTAACGGACCAGGTTACCTCCAGAACCTGAACCTGAGGGAACAGGGACCAGTCTGATCAGTCCTGACCCTTTAAACCAGACCATCGGATCCAGTCCCTGCAGGAGGAGGTTCTGATCAATGTGGTCGATGAGTTCTTACAGGACCAGGACAGGGACCAGAGCAAAGACCAGGACAGGGACCAGAGCAGAGACCAGGACAGGGACCAGGACAGGACGAGAGCAGAGACCAGGACAGGGACCAGAGCAGAGACCAGGACAGGGACCAGAGCAGAGACCAGGACAGGGACCAGAGCAGAGACCAGGACAGGGACCAGAGCAGAGACCAGGACAGGGACCAAGACAGGACCAGAGCAGAGACCAGGACAGGACGAGAGCAGAGACCAGAACAGAGACCAGGACAGGACCAGAGCAGGGACCAGGACAGGGACCAGAGCAGAGACCAGGACAGGGACCAGAGCAGAGACCAGGACAGGGACCAAGACAGGACCAGAGCAGAGACCAGGACAGGACCAGAGCAGAGACCAGGACAGGGACCAGAGCAGAGACCAGGACAGGGACCAAGACAGGACCAGAGCAGAGACCAGGACAGGACCAGAGCAGAGACCAGAACAGAGACCAGGACAGGACCAGAGCAGGGACCAGCCTCCGTGGGGGACGTTGGGGTTCTGGAGGACCAGCCTGACCCTCAGTCAGCTGACTTGGCTGTAGCCCTGAAACCAGACCTCCTCCTGGTTCTGGTTCATCCAAAGTTCCACAACACTGAGATTATGAAGTATCTAGGACCAGGTTCTGGTTCTGTGCTGGTGAACAGAGTTCTGTGGTTCAGAACTTCTCCTGAGAACCAGTGGAGAACCGAGCAGCTTCTCACCGCTAAAGCAGAACAGCGTGGCAAGATGGCCGCCGCTGTCGACGCGGCGCCGCTTCTTTTATTTACGTTTTTCAGGTTAACCCAAACCCGATCAGTTTAACTCACTTTGAGCTGGATCACACCTGTTAACGCTTAGCTCATGCTAGCCTGGATTAGCCCTGTTGTTTATCCCCCTTTGACCTGGATTAGCTTTGTCGATACTTAGCCCAGATTAGCCTGGATTAGCCCTGTTAGCATTTAGCCCAGATTAGCATGGATTAACCCTGTTAGCATTTAGCCCACATTAGCCTGGATTAACCCTGTTAGCATATAGCCCATATTAGCCTGGATTAGCTCTGTTAGCATTTAGCCCATATTAGCCTGGATTAACCCTGTTAGCATATAGCCCATATTAGCCTGGATTAGCTCTGTTAGCATTTAGCCCATATTAGCCTGGATTAGCTCTGTTAGCATTTAGCCCATATTAGCCTGGATTAACCCTGTTAGCATTTAGCCCACATTAGCCTGGATTAACCCTGTTAGCATTTAGCCCACATTAGCCTGGATTAACCCTGTTAGCATATAGCCCATATTAGCCTGGATTAGCTCTGTTAGCATTTAGCCCATATTAGCCTGGATTAACCCTGTTAGCATTTAGCCCACATTAGCCTGGATTAACCCTGTTAGCATTTAGCCCATATTAGCCTGGATTAACCCTGTTAGCATTTAGCCCACATTAGCCTGGATCGGCCCTCATCTTTGATCCTCATCTGTTTTTCTTCACAGAAACAGGAAGTCCAATTCTCTGAACATCCAATCAGGACGGGACTGAAAATGGACACCATCTGACCTTCGGCCAATCAGCAGCCAGGACGTCTCTGCTCCACCCCTTCACCTTATTGGCCCAGAGCCCCGTGTTGGGCTGCCGGTACTTGATTGGCTGAACAAACTGCAGAGAAGTGAGTCGGTTTGAAGTTTCCAGTTTAATCATCACGACACAGAGAACGTAGTTTCCAAAGCAAACCCAGCGAGGATCATGGGTAAAAACTGCAGTCGGTACAGTGAGCGTGTGCCTCCTGTGATCTCTGAACTCACCTGGAGGGGGCGCTGCAGGCCTCACCTGGACTCCTCTCAAATAAAATGCTGAAACTCAACCGTGTTTGTTTACATGTCACCAACACGAAACGGACAAGGGGGCGGGGCTTATATGATTCACACTGCTTACAAGAGGGAGTGGTCAGGTGATCGATAATGGGCGGGGTCTATCTGGTTACACTGGGCTGCAGTCAGGTGATTAGTGAGGGCGGGGTCAGCTGATGGATAATGGGCGGGGTCAGCTGATGGATAATGGGCGGGGTCTATCTGGTTACACTGGGCTGCAGTCAGGTGATTAGTGAGGGCGGGGTCAGCTGATGGATAATGGGCGGGGTCAGCTGATGGATAATGGGCGGGGTCTATCTGCGGGTATACTGGGGTTTGAAGCAGGTGGTCACTTGTGGGAGGGGTCAGAGACCCTCCCCAGGAGCAGCAGGCTGTTGGTGGTCTCCTGGTAGATGATGAAGATGAAAGGTCGATTGAAGGTCAGGCGAGGAGGCGGAGTCAGTAGTGTTGTTGCTCCGCCCTGTGCTGTGACATCATCGCTGGTCTCGTCAATCAGAACCACAGATTTCTGATAAACCTGGAAAAGACGGAGCAGGTGAGTCCTGCTGCCCCTCCCCCTCCCCCACAGCTAACTCCACCCACCTCCGTCAGTCTGACGTCTTTAGCTCCGCCCATGCTGCTGAGGTCAGCAGTGTCCAGGAAGACCTGCGTGATGTCCAGCGTCTGCAGGACGTCCTTCAGTGAGGACCAGTGCTCCAGCTGGAACCGCGGGAATAGAACCTCCAACCACCTGGACAAGACATGTGGTTAATGCTGCAGCTCCTGTCGGGGGGGGACAGCGGGGGGGGGGACAAGGAGCGTCTCTCACGTCTTCTTCAGCCGGCGGATCCAGCTCTGGACCTTCTCGGCCGTCAGCTCGTCCTCCACCGCTCCGATGTCCACGTCCTCGTCCGGCAGGACGGCCAACATGGCCGTCCCGTCCGCCATGGGCAGCTTCAGCACGCCGGCCCGCACCGCCGGGTCGTACGCCAGGGAGAACTTCCCGGTCCGGGACATCATGGGAACCATGGCAACGTGGTAACTGTCCACCAGGAAGCGCTCTTCCTGAGACAGGGACGCATTGAAGGGGGGACTGAAGCGGGCTGTTAGGGAGACGGGGGGGGACAGGAGGACAGAGAGACACAGAGACAGGGGGAGAGACGGTGAAAGAGAGACAAGTTGAGGTTTCCAGATAATATTTTTACACCTTTAAACCGACACTAAGGAACTTTTCAACCTTAAAACATTCTAATCTTTAGTGACGATACTTCGACTTCCAGCTGCTGAATGAGCCTCATGAGCCTCTGTCAGCCTGACGGCGTCGGTGTTGCTTCACCTGGACTGAGCAGCTGTGAGGAGGGTGGGAGGAGCCCTGCTCACTGAAAACCTCCAGATGTGCGGACTGCTTTACGGCGTGCGTCACATCATGACAGAACATTGTTTAGCCACCGTGAGATTCATGACCTCGTCGCTGTCCGTCCTTCACACAGCCGCTGGAAACAAATGAAGGCGAGTTCAGTCCGACAGCACGCCACCGGGAGCAGCATGTTACCACGCCACGCGCTAGGCCTCATGGGAACTGTAGTATTCCTTCAGGCAAAACACTACAGCGTTGTCCACTGGCGCCGCCAAAATCAACCAAAACTGAAAGTTCCTTAGTGTCGCTTTAAATCAGACGAATGATGATCAAGTTTTAAAAACAGTGAGATGACTCCGCCCCCTCATGTGTCACATGGTTCACAGTGAGATGACTCCGCCCCCTCATGTGTCACATGGTTCACAGTGAGATGACTCCGCCCCCTCATGTGTCACATGGTTCACAGTGAGATGACTCCGCCCCCTCATGTGTCACATGGTTCACAGTGAGATGACTCCGCCCCCTCATGTGTCACATGGTTCACAGTGAGATGACTCCGCCCCCTCATGTGTCACATGGTTCACAGTGAGATGACTCCGCCCCCTCATGTGTCACATGGTTCACAGTGAGATGACTCCGCCCCCTCATGTGTCACATGGTTCACAGTGAGATGACTCCGCCCCCTCATGTGTCATGGTTCACAGTGAGATGACTCCGCCCCCTCATGTGTCACATGGTTCACAGTGAGATGACTCCGCCCCCTCATGTGTCACATGGTTCACAGTGAGATGACTCCGCCCCCTCATGTGTCACATGGTTCACAGTGAGATGACTCCGCCCCCTCATGTGTCACATGGTTCACAGTGAGATGACTCCGCCCCCTCATGTGTCATGGTTCACAGTGAGATGACTCCGCCCCCTCATGTGTCACATGGTTCACAGTGAGATGACTCCGCCCCCTCATGTGTCACATGGTTCACAGTGAGATGACTCCGCCCCCTCATGTGTCACATGGTTCACAGTGAGATGACTCCGCCCCCTCATGTGTCATGGTTCACAGTGAGATGACTCCGCCCCCTCATGTGTCACATGGTTCACAGTGAGATGGCTCCGCCCCCTCATGTGTCACATGGTTCACAGTGAGATGACTCCGCCCCCTCATGTGTCATGGTTCACAGTGAGATGACTCCGCCCCCTCATGTGTCACATGGTTCACAGTGAGATGACTCCGCCCCCTCATGTGTCACATGGTTCACAGTGAGATGACTCCGCCCCCTCATGTGTCACATGGTTCACAGTGAGATGGCTCCGCCCCCTCATGTGTCACATGGTTCACAGTGAGATGACTTCCGCCCCCTCATGTGTCATGGTTCACAGTGAGATGACTCCGCCCCCTCATGTGTCACATGGTTCACAGTGAGATGACTCCGCCCCCTCATGTGTCATGGTTCACAGTGAGATGACTCCGCCCCCTCATGTGTCACATGGTTCACAGTGAGATGACTCCGCCCCCTCATGTGTCACATGGTTCACAGTGAGATGGCTCCGCCCCCTCATGTGTCACATGGTTCACAGTGAGATGACTCCGCCCCCTCATGTGTCACATGGTTCACAGTGAGATGACTCCGCCCCCTCATGTGTCACATGGTTCACAGTGAGATGACTCCGCCCCCTCATGTGTCATGGTTCACAGTGAGATGACTCCGCCCCCTCATGTGTCACATGGTTCACAGTGAGATGACTCCGCCCCCTTATGTGTCACATGGTTCACAGTGAGATGGCTCCGCCCCCTCATGTGTCACATGGTTCACAGTGAGATGACTCCGCCCCCTCATGTGTCACATGGTTCACAGTGAGATGGCTCCGCCCCCTCATGTGTCACATGGTTCACAGTGAGATGGCTCCGCCCCCCACATGTCACATGGTTCATACCTTGGTAGGAAGCGGCGGAGGCGACCAGCAGCTGGGTTTGGGGGTCCAGCTGAGACACCAGGTCCTGGACCCGGTCTCCGGTCTGGTCTTGGGCCCAGCTGTTGATGGTGTCCATCGCTTCATGAGGCATCGTGTACGCCACAGTCTGGGCCTTCCCCCCATACTTGGTCTGAACCAGGTCCAGGTAGGACTGGGACACCTGAAGACTTTGTCCGGGAAAGACGGCCGCGCCCTGCTGCAGGTTGGAGGGGACGTCCCCACCGAGGACCAGGTTCGTCAGGTTCTGGAACTGGTCTGAGGACAGAGGAACAGCTTCAACCTCAAAGTCACAGCTCCGGACCTCAGCTGACCTGCGACGTACCGGGGAGGGTCTGGGCGCTGAGTCCGTTCAGGGTCAGGCCCTGCAGCAGCTGGTCCCGGGTCTGTCCCTCGCTGCCGCTCGCCAGCGCCGTCAGTCCGGCGGACAGCGCGAAGGGACACACCGCCACGTTGTCGTCCGTCCGGCCGGCGACCGCTCGGTACAGCCGGGTGGCAAAGTCCGCATTCCTGTTGACCAGGTCCGCCGTGGACGGGTCGGTGGACTGGGACGAGGTGGGGTCCAGCGGGACCAGGACCAGGAGGACCCCCACCAAGACCCAGACAGGACTCATCGTCAAGTGGTCTGCTGAACGTGAGACAAGAGTCAGACCAACAACCGGGAGACACCTGAGTGGTTCACCAACTAGACCCTAACCAGCCACTAACTAGACACTAACCAGCCACTAACTAGACCCTAACCAGCCGCTAATGACACCCTAACCAGCAGCTAACTAGACCCTAACCAGCCGCTAACTAGACCCTAACCAGCCGCTAACTAGACCCTAACCAGCCACTAACTAGACCCTAACCAGCCACTAATGACACCCTAACCAGCCGCTAACTAGACCCTAACCAGCCACTAATTAGACCCTAACCAGCCGCTAACTAGACCCTAACCAGCAGCTAACTAGACCCTAACCAGCCGCTAACTAGACCCTAACCAGCTACCCTGTGACCGCTTAACTAACTAGACCAGGGATGTGCAACTGGTGGCCCGCGGGCCGCATACGGCCCGCACCTCCACTCCGTACGGCCCTTAAACTGATTTTTGAAAATGATGAAAACGTGTTTGCTGCACTGATTCAGGTGTAATGACAGACTTTGGCCACCGGGTGGCAGCATGCATCGAGACGCTCTTCTTTCCAGCGGCGTTGAGAGACATGAGCGGCGAAGAACGAGGGAAAAAGAAAACTAGAGCGGGAAAACCGAGTCTTCCAGGTGAAACAGGAAGCAGAATGTAAACCTGTGTGCTGCTCAGAGACCTGATCTGCAGCGAAAGATTTCAGCTGAAGTCGCCGCTAGAACACGCTGCACCGAACAAAGCCTCCCTGCCCTTCACCTTTCAGACGGGTCATTTGTATTTTTCGTGTATTCATGGAGAATTTGAAAATGTAGAAAAAAATAGTGTAGTTTAAAAATTCACAAAATAAGTAGTGTAATTGCAGTGAATGTGTTTTTCTGCAGCTCCCTGCCGTCTGAGAAGAGGTGTGATCTGTATGTTTGACTCAGAAGAGCCTTTTGCACGAAGTGGTTATTTTTTTGTTGGCTTCAAACCTTTTGTTTTCTCATTTTCAAAGAAATTACAGCTTCTCTACATGCATTAGAGCAGGAAGTGTGAAGTCGCTGTGCTGTGTTGGAACAGTCAGGGTGTGAAATGGCACTCTGATCAGAGCTGGTTCAGTGTGCGGCCTGATGCCCTCCGGCAGCCGACAAGAAAACACAACTAACCCGGGAGCTCCAGCGTTGAGGCTGCCCATCCCTGAACCAGACCCTAACCAGCCGCTAACCAGACCCTAACCAGCCGCTAACCAGACCCTAACCAGCCACTGAACCAGACCCTAACCAGCCGCTAACCAGACCCTAACCAGCCGCTAACCAGACCCTAACCAGCCACTGAACCAGACCCTAACCAGCCGCTAACCAGACCCTAACCAGCCGCTAACCAGACCCTAACCAGCCACTGAACCAGACCCTAACCAGCCACTGAACCAGACCCTAACCAGCCGCTAACCAGACCCTAACCAGCCGCTAACCAGACCCTAACCAGCCACTGAACCAGACCCTAACCAGCCGCTAACCAGACCCTAACCAGCCGCTAACCAGACCCTAACCAGCCACTGAACCAGACCCTAACCAGCCGCTAACCAGACCCTAACCAGCCACTGAACCAGACCCTAACCAGCCACTAACCAGCCACTTAACTAGACCCTAACCAGCTACCTCGTGAGGGAATAACTATATACACAGACCCTTGGTGAGATCCTGGTCCTGACAAGACCCTGTCTGACCAGTCCTGGTTCTGACCACACCCTGGGTCAGGTCCTGGTTCTGATCAGACCCTGGGTCAGGTCCTGGTTCTGACCACACCCTGGGTCAGGTCCTGGTTCTGATCAGACCCTGGGTCAGGTCCTGGTTCTGACCACACCCTGGGTCAGGTCCTGGTTCTGATCAGACCCTGGGTCAGGTCCTGGTTCTGACCACACCCTGGGTCAGGTCCTGGTTCTGATCAGACCCTGAAGCCTCGCAGCACTCAGTGACGTCACGGGTGAGCCGCAGCGGCTCCGCGCGGGCAGCTGATTGGCGGGTGGTGCAGTGAACGGACCAATCAGATGTCAGCAGTCAAGCAGGCTCACCTGGCTCACCTGGCTCTTCTGGTTCCAGCCGCTGCGCCTCTCGCCGACAGGCTGACGGACAGACTGGCGCCCTGCACCGGAAGCGCTAACGCTTTTCAAAATAAGACTCTGGCGGCAGGAACGCCGTCACCACAGGGACCAGCGGCACAACTATGCTCTTATTGTGAAAGAAACGGCGGGACTTCCTGTAGAGGATGCGCGTTGACGCCCATGACGTCATTATTTACAGAATGTTGCGGTGGAGGGAGGGTGAGGGAACAGCCAGATGTTCAGGTATTAATCGATGTGTGTAACCCGGTGGAAAAACCCGTCCTCCCCGGGTTTCCCTGGGAATATGAATTAAAGTTACTCCTCTGGTACCGCGCGTCGCCACCCGCCATAAAACAACAGGAAGAAGAAGAAGAAGAAGGAGGAGGAGGCACCGTGCGTCATTACGTCACGCGGTCACGTGATGGAGCGCGTCCAATCGCAGTGCATCAACACGGGCTCCCGATGGCGGCCGGTTCGAGAGCGGGAATCTGAACCGCCGGAGGCGTCTACCGTCTGGAACCGAGCCGTGCGGGACTGAACGGTGAGTCGCGCGAACGTTAGCTTAGCCTCCGTTCGTTCGTTCATTCATTCACGTGTCCCGGATGTGAAGCTGCTGTGTGTGAATGTGAAGACTGGCGCCTCTGGAGGCCATGAAGCTGCAGCTCAGCGGCTCTCCGAGCCAGAAGGCCCAGTCCAGACACCAGAGCCCGAAGACGGCCTGGAGACAGACCCGGACCTGGACCCTGACCTGGACCCAGACCTGGACCCAGACCTGGACCCTGACCTGGACCCTGACCTGGACCCTGACCTGGACCCGGACCTGGACCCTGACCTGGACCCTGACCTGGACCCAGACCTGGATCCAGACCTGGACCCTGACCTGGACCCAGACCTGGACCCTGACCTGGACCCTGACCTGGACCCAGACCTGGACCCTGACCTGGACCCTGACCCGGACCCAGACCACCAACAGATTTCTTGGCGTCGGCCTGCGGTTGCTCGGCAGCCTCAGTGTGAACGCACAGAAAACGACGGTCGGCGCCTCTGACCTGCAGAACTGTGTGGGCTCTGAGCCTGAGCTGCAGCGCCGTCACACCCTGTTGACTCAGGAGGTGAAACCATTTGATGACGCCTGGACGCACATCGTGGAACCACTTCCACTACAGTTTTCTGTTTTGTTTTAAGGTGTTTCTGCAACGTTGAGACACTGAATTCTGACGGCTCTCCTTCAAGTCGGACACTTTTTCCACCTCAGCAGTGGAGTCCCGATGGCTCTGGTCCTGCTCCACTCAGTGTCTCCGTCTGTCCCTCCACTGCTGTGTCCTCCAGAGAGGACAGCAGACCGGCTGTCCGCCTCGCCTCAGGGTTTGGGTTTGGATTTCTGTCTCGCTGAAGAGTCGCTTCTTGGCTCGTTTCCTGTCCATCGTGCATCTCGCAGCGTAATGTACCCACATTTCATTCATGAGCTCGTTTGCATACCCATATATGGTGCCGGGGGTGGAGCTGGGGGATTGTGGGCGGGGTCGGCCACCGTCTGTTCTGGCAGGATTGGGATCCGTTACTTGGAAATAACGGACAGCTGTGCTGCGGACACGTTTTAGCTCCCGGATGGTTTTTGCAGACGGAAGTGAGCGCTGCGTTCCCACGCACCGCTGCCGTCAGATTTTCCCGCAGAGTTTTATAGGTAAGACCCCTGGACGTCCCTCTGGACCTGATGACCTGCTGCTCCTTCCAGCAAACTCGTGGTTTCCATGACGACGCTCCACAGCATCTGAACTGGACACAGATGACTTCCTGCATGTTTTATTTAACGATCAGTGTTGTTGTTTGTCTATTTGCTCATTTCTAACCTAACGGTTCCGCCTCAGCCTGTCCTCCCAGACCGGACCGGACCGGACCGGACCGGAGCCGGACCAGAGCGGAGCCAGACCGGACCGGAGCCAGAGCCAGAGCCGGGTTCAGACCTCTGATCGGATCACAGCCGGAGAACAGGACCATGGCTGCAGGTGTCTCTCTGGACCTGAGACGGACTGGAGGACGTCTGTCCTGAGGACATGGACACACGATGGACGCTGGTCTTCACTTTACCTGGCTGTGAAGTGAAGCGTGTCCAGTCACAGCAGATAAACCTTCATCTCATCAAGTTCAACACAAAAATAAAACCTTTATTTGGAAAATCAGCGTCTCTCAGTTCATTTAATGACTTCATCTGTTCAAACAACCGAACCAGCCTGACCTGGTTAACCCTCTAACTACCAGCCTGACCTGGTTAACCCTCTAACTACCACCCTGTCACCAGGTTAACCCTCTAACTACCACCCTGTCACCAGGTTAACCCTCTAACTACCAGCCTGACCTGGTTAACCCTCTAACTACCAGCCTGTCACCAGGTTAACCCTCTAACTACCAGCCTGACCTGGTTAACCCTCTAACTACCAGCCTGACCAGGTTAACCCTCTAACTACCAGCCTGACCAGGTTAACCCTCTAACTACCACCCTGTCACCAGGTTAACCCTCTAACTACCAGCCTGACCTGGTTAACCCTCTAACTACCAGCCTGTCACCAGGTTAACCCTCTAACTACCAGCCTGACCAGGTTAACCCTCTAACTACCAGCCTGACCTGGTTAACCCTCTAACTACCAGCCTGACCAGGTTAACCCTCTAACTACCAGCCTGACCTGGTTAACCCTCTAACTACCAGCCTGACCTGGTTAACCCTCTAACTACCAGCCTGACCTGGTTAACCCTCTAACTACCAGCCTGACCAGGTTGGAGATTGAAATTCAGAACAGAGATAAAATCTCCCCCTCCTCTAGGCTCCTCCCCCTTTCCTAGGCTCCTCCCCTATGACTCATTGCACTCCTCCAGGCTCCTCCCCCTCCTCAGGCCCCTCCCCCTCCTCCAGGCTCCTCCTCTGCGACTCCTCTCACTCCCTCCCTCCACACGGCGCAGCCCCGCCCCCCTCTGGCCAGGTGTGGAGCGAACAGCACCTCCAGCCTGCGGGGGGCGCTGCTCTGCCCCCCTGCAGAGACCGTCCCAGACAGACGCCGCATCATCAGCCGGACCGTCACCTGGTTGGCCCAGGCCAGGCCCAGGGCGGGGCTTAGGGAGGAGGGGGAGGGGCTAAGGGCCAGAGAGAGACAGACAACTTCAGACAGGTTTAGACCAGTCAGTCACAGTGTGTGTGTGTGTGTGTGTGTGTGTGTGTCTGTGTGTGTGTGTGTGTGTGTGTGTGTTGTGTGTGTGTGTGTGTGTGTTGTGCTGTGGTTGATTTGAGAGTGTGTCAAAGTTTGATTGGATGTGAGGTGATCAGGCGTCTCCTGTCCTGTGATTGGACGACGCCAAACAACAGATTCTTCAGTTTCTGAACTTTTAGGAAGAAAATGTTGAGTCTGAAGTGAGAAATGAGGAGGAGGAAGAGGAGGAAGAGGAGGAAGACGAGGAGGAGGAGGAGGAGGAGGAAGAGGAGGAAGACGAGGAGGAGGAGGAAGACGAGGAGGAAGAGGAGGAGGAGGAGGAAGAGGAGGAAGACGAGGAGGAGGAAGAAGAGGAGGAGGAGGAGGAAGAGGAGGAGGAGAAGACGAGGAGGAAGGGAGGAGGAAGAGGAGGAAGAGAGGAGGAGGAAGAAGAGGGAGGAGGAGGAGGAGCAGGCGGAAGAGGAGAGGAGGAGGAGGCGATGAAAGCGAGGAGGAGGAAGAAGAGAGGAGGAGTCGGAGGCGGAGGAGGAAGAAGGAGGACTGATAGGAGGAAGAGAGGACGAAGTAGTACGAAGAGTTATGATGAGGAGGAGGAGAGGGGCGGAAGGAGAGGAGGAGGAGGGGAGGAGGAGGTAGGAAGACGAGTAGGAGAGAGGCGAGGAGGAGAGGAAGACGGAGAGAAGGAATAAAGGAGGAGAGAGGCGACGGCGAAGACGAGGAGGAGGAGGAGGAGAAAGACGAGGAGGAGGAGGAGGAGGAGGAGGAAATGTCATTTACCCCAAAGTCTCGTCTGATTGGCTGAAAACATCTGTCACCTAAAAAAACAAAGACTCATCAGAGCAGCAGCAACAACCTGTGTGTGTGTGTGTGTGTGTGTACCTGGTTGATGTGAGTGTGTGGGTGTGTGTGTGTGTGTGTGTGTGTGTGTACCTGGTTGATGTGTGTGTGGGTGTGTGTGTGTGTGTGTGTGTGTGTGTGCCTGGTTGATGTGTGTGTGTGTGTGTGTGTGTGTACCTGGTTGATGTGTGTGTGTGTGTGTGTGTGTGTGTGTGTGTGTGTGTGTGTGTGTGTGTGCGTGTGCACCTGGTTGATGTGTGTGTGTGTATGTGTACCTGGTTGGTGTGTGTGCGTGTGCACCTGGTTGATGTGTGTGTGTGTGTGTACCTGGTTGATGTGTGTGTGTGTGTGTGTGTGTACCTGGTTGATGTGTGTGTGTGTGTGTGTGTGTACCTGGTTGGTGTGTGTGTGTGTGTGTGTGTGTGTGTGTGTGTGTACCTGGTTGATGTGTGTGTGTGTGTGTGTGTGTACCTGGTTGATGCGTGTGTGTGTGTGTACCTGGTTGATGCGTGTGTGTGTGTGTGTGTGTGTACCTGGTTGATGCGTGTGTGTGTGTGTGTGTGTGTACCTGGTTGATGTGTGTGTGTGTGTGTACCTGGTTGGTGTGTGTGTGTGTGTGTGTGTACCTGGTGGATATGTGTGTGTGTGTGTGTACCTGGTTGATGTGTGTGTGTGTACCTGGTTAATGTGTGTGTGTGCACCTGGTTGATGTATGTGTGTGTGTACCTGGTTGGTGTGTGTGTGTGTGTGTGTACCTGGTTGGTGTGTGTGTGTGTGTGTGTACCTGGTTGGTGTGTGTGTGTGTGTGTATGTGTGTGTGTACCTGGTTGGTGTGTGTGTGTGTGTGTGTGCCTGTCAGAGGTGTGTGTGTGTGTGTGTGTGTGTGTGTGTGTGTGTGTGTGTGTACCTGGTTGATGTGTGTGTTTGTGTGTGTGTCCACCTGTCAGGTGTGTGTGTGTGTGTGTGTGTGCCTGTCAGAGGTGTGTGTGTGTGTGTACCTGGTTGGTGTGTGTGTGTGTGTGTGTGAGTACCTGGTTGATATGTGTATGTGTGTGTGTACCTGGTTGATGTGTGTGTGTGTACCTGGTTGATGTGTGTGTGTGTGTGTATACCTGGTTGGTGTGTGTGTGTGTGTGTGTGTGTGTGTGTGTGTTTGTGTGTGTGTGCCTGTCAGAGGTGTGTGTGTGTGTGTGTGTGTGTCCACCTGTCAGGTGTGTGTGTGTTTGTGTGTGTTTGTGCCTGTCAGATGTGTGTGTGTGTGTGTACCTGGTTGGTGTGTGTGTATGTGTACCTGGTTGATGTGTGTGTGTGTATGTGTGTGTGTACCTGGTTGGTGTGTGTGTGTGTGTGTGTGTGTGTATGTGTGTGTGTACCTGGTTGATGTGTGTGTGTGTGTGTGTGTGTGTGTGCACCTGGTTGATGTGTGTGTGTGAGTGTGTATGTGTACCTGGTTGGTGTGTGTGTGTGTGTGTGTACCTGGTTGATGTGTGTGTGTGTGTACCTGGTTGATGTGTGTGTGTGTGTGTGTGTGTGTGTGTGTACCTGGTTGATGTGTGTGTGTGTGTGTGTGTGTGTGTGTGTACCTGGTTGGTGTGTGTGTGTGTGTGTGTGTGTGTATGTGTGTGTGTGTGTACCTGGTTGATGTGTGTGTGTGTGTACCTGATTGATGTGTGTGTGTGTGTGTGTGTGTACCTGGTGGATGTGTGTGTGTGTGTGTGCACCTGGTTGATGTGTGTGTGTGTGTGTGTGTGTGTATGTGTACCTGGTTGGTGTGTGTGTGTGTGTGTACCTGGTTGATGTGTGTGTGTGTGTGTGTACCTGGTTGATGTGTGTGTGTGTGTGTGTGTGTGTGTGTGTGTGTGTGTACCTGGTTGGTGTGTGTGTGTGTGTGTGTGTGTGTACCTGGTTGATGTGTGTGTGTGTGTGTGTGTGTGTGTGTGTGTGGTGTGTGTGTGTACCTGGTTGGTGTGTGTGTGTGTGTGTGTGTGTGTGTACCTGGTTGATGTGTGTGTGTGTGTGTGTGTGTGTGTACCTGGTTGATGTGTGTGTGTGTGTGTACCTGGTTGGTGTGTGTGTGTGTGTGTACCTGGTTGATGTGTGAGTGTGTGTGTGTGTGTGTGTACCTGGTTGATGTGTGTATGTGTGTGTGTGTGTGTACCTGGTGGATGTGTGTGTGTGTGTGTGTACCTGGTTGGTGTGTGTGTGTGTGTGTGTGTGTGTGTGTGTGTGTGTACCTGGTTGATGTGTGTATGTGTGTGTGTGTGTGTGTGTGTGTGTACCTGGTTGATGTGTGTGTGTGTGTTTGTGTGTACCTGGTTGATGTGTGTGTGTGTGTTTGTGTGTACCTGGTTGATGTGTGTGTGTGTGTGTGTGTGTACCTGGTTGATGTGTGTGTGTGTGTGTGTGTACCTGGTTGGTGTGTGTGTGTGTGTGTGTGTGTGTGTACCTGGTTGATGTGTGTGTGTGTGTGTGTGTGTGTGTACCTGGTTGGTGTGTGTGTGTGTGTGTGTGTGTGTGTGTGTGTGTACCTGGTTGGTGTGTGTGTGTGTGTGTGTGTGTGTGTGTGTGTGTGTGTGTGTGTGTACCTGGTTGATGTGTGTATGTGTGTGTGTGTGTGTGTGTGTGTGTACCTGGTTGATGTGTGTGTGTGTGTTTGTGTGTACCTGGTTGATGTGTGTGTGTGTGTTTGTGTGTACCTGGTTGATGTGTGTGTGTGTGTGTGTGTACCTGGTTGGTGTGTGTGTGTGTGTGTGTGTGTGTGTGTGTGTGTGTGTACCTGGTTGATGTGTGTGTGTGTGTGTGTGTGTGTGTGTGTGTGTGTGTGTGTGTACCTGGTTGGTGTGTGTGTGTGTGTGTGTGTGTACCTGGTTGATGTGTGTGTGTGTGTGTGTGTGTGTGTGTGTGTGTGTGTGTACCTGGTTGGTGTGTGTGTGTGTGTGTGTGTGTGTGTACCTGGTTGATGCAGACCACCGGGACCCTGAACTCCCTGCTGAGCGCCTGCAGGCTGCAGGAGACGCTCAGCAGCTGTTTGTTCCTCGTCAGCCAATCATCAGCCTGGAACTCACACCTGAGGGGCGCGGCCACCGAGTCCAGCACCAGGAGGCGCACCAGGCCCCGGGCCAGCAGGACCCGGGCCCGGCGGGACAGGCACAGCTGCAGGGAGTCCTGGAGACACCGGGGACAGCGGGTCACAGCGGGTCACAGCAGGACCCAGCCGGTCCCAGCCGGTCCCAGCAGGACCCAGCAGGACCCAGCCGGTCCCAGCAGGACTCAGCAGGACCCAGCCGGTCCCAGCAGGACTCAGCAGGACCCAGCCGGTCCCAGCAGGACCCAGCAGGACCCAGCCGGTCCCAGCAGGACTCAGCAGAACCCAGCCGGTCCCAGCAGGACTCAGCAGGACCCAGCCGGTCCCAGCAGGACCCAGCAGGACCCAGCCGGTCCCAGCAGGACCCAGCAGGACCCAGCCGGTCCCAGCAGGACTCAGCAGGACCCAGCCGGTCCCAGCAGGACTCAGCAGGACCCAGCAGGACTCAGCAGGACTCAGCAGGACTCACCAGGTCCGCAGTGTGTTCTATGTAGACGTGGTCGCTGAAGCGCAGACAACTGAGGACTTCTGGAGGGACGTCTGGACGGAGACGGGACTGTTCTGAGATCAGCTGCTGGAGACGCCTGATGGGGAACCGGTCCTCAGTGCAGACATACAGGACACCTGAGGACAGCAGAGACACCTGAGGACAGCAGACACACCAGAGGACAGCAGAGACACCTGAGGACAGAAGAGACACCAGAGGACAGGAGAGACCTGAGGACAGCAGAGACACCTGAGGACAGCAGAGACACCAGAGGACAGCAGAGACACCAGAGGACAGGGACATGCTGACTGACCGGACTGCAGGCCTCCGTGTGTCTCCGGGTACTGGACGGTGAGACACAGCTGCAGAGCCAGCTGTGTCTTCCCTGCTCCGCTCTGTCCACACAGCTCGGTGACGCCCCCCGCAGGCAGACCCCCCCTCAGCAGCTCGTCCAGCAGGGGACACCCCACACTGAGCCTGAGGCCGGACTCCAACCCGCAACCCGGACCGAGCTGCAGCGCTGAGGACACACAGAGTCCCGATGGGACCAGTCAGAGCCAGTCTGTCTCTGTTTGGACCGGTCTGTCTCTGGTCTCTGTTTGGACCGGTCTGTCTCTGGTCTCTGTTTGGACCGGTCTGTCTCTGGTCTCTGTTTGGACCAGTCTGTCTCTGGTCTCTGTTTGGACCAGGTGTCTCTGTTTGGACCGGTCTGTCTCACCTGGGACCGGGGCCCTGGTCCTCCAGGCGGCAGCAGCGGTGGACAGCAGTCTCTGGACGTCCTGAGGAAACAGGCCTGTCTGTCTCTGCAGGTCCACAGCGGGGACACCCAGGACGTCTCTGACACCTTTCAACCCGGCTGCACACACACGCGCACACACGCACACACAGAGGCCTGGTTACCATGGTAACCGTACGGAGCCAGCGGCTGGCGGGACTTGGTGGTTCTCACCCCGCCGCAGGGCGGCTCTGACCGGCGGGTCCAGGTCCAGCTCGTCGCAGTTCATTCCTGGTCCTCAGCCCCACTGGCGGACCGGGCGGACCGGGAGGACCGGGAGACCCGGCTGCACGTCCCGCTGAAGCGCGCTCACCGGGTGGCCGCACCGGGAAAAGCCCGCGCCCGCCGGACCGTACCACTGAGGGCCGCAGGGGGGGGGGGGCGGTCCCTCTTCTAAACGTAAACCCTGGCCCGGTCGGCCCTGCCGGAGCCGGACTCCCGAACCAGATCTGGTTTTAATCCGTGTTTCGCTCCCCATGAACCCGGAAGTGGTCTCTGCGGGCGTTAGTTCGGTTTGTTTTCACTGACTGTCGGACTTTACTTCCTCAATGAAGTAGTCCGGCGCGCCGTGACGTCATTTCCGTGCGTCAAGTGAAGAAAACAAAATAGGAACAACAGAACCCATTCGGAACCTGAAGGCTCCAGAACCTGGAGGGCTTGGTGCGGCTGGAGGCTGCGGGGTGACGGAGGAGTTGCCGCCGGGTGCAGAGTCTCCCGTCAAAGTCCGGTTCGAATCCGCGTAGCTCCGCGACACCGTGGGTCAGCGGGTCGGCGGGCGGCTCGTAGCGACGCTGCTTCTCCGGCCCCGGGTTCGAGTCTGAGGCTGAGCGTTTTGGCCTCCGGAGCTTCAGGCTGAGTTTTGATCTGGAAGCGGGCGAGTCTCCTCCGGACCGCAGACGAGGTGAGACCAGGACCCAGCGGGGACCCTGGACCCTTGAACGTCCTGACCCGGTCCCTCTCCCCACAAACCAGGCTTTAATCCGTCCACTCCGCCGGAACACACTGGCTTTATCACACATTATGTTGTAGCAGTATATATTGTATTGTACGTTGTATATTATATTGTATATATTATTTCCTACGATATTGTAAGATTCATGTTGTAGATACAGTTAGATCTTCCTGGTTTTTAGCTCTCTGTGATCATCTCGGAGTACGACCATTTGCACTGATATTTTTATTTTCATTTGCACCTTCCTTCGCTTTTTGCCCCCCTGTGCTTCCAGCCCGTAAGTTTCTGCAGTGAGATTCATAAAGTCTGTTCTGTTCCAGAGCCTCATATCAGCTGACATGTGGGCGGGGCCAGAGAGCGAGAGGGGCGGGGCCAGAGAGCAACGAGGGGCGGGGCCAGCGGGTGACGAGGGCGTCCGTCCAACATCCAGTCAGTGGACAGAAGACACATCAGGAAATTTGGCTTTGACAAATTTGAAATTTGACAGTGAAAGGAATTCTGGGAAAATTATGTTCAGTTTCAGACATGGAAGGAAAGAAGGATGGAAGGATGACAGAACTGGATTCAGTCCACTTTATTACAGTGAAGGACGTCTCTGGAGCGCTGGACACGAAGACAACAGGAAATAAACAAAAGGATAAAAAACTAAGTCCAGCAGAGAAACCTGCTGAGACAAGACAAGACAGTGAGAGAGACAGAGGACAGGAGCTCAACACTCATGCCACAGTGGACAGACAGGGTAGGACGGGTTAGGACAGACTGGGACAGGGTAGGACGGGTTCGTCCAGTCTCCGTCCTGCCTGTGGACCGTCGTCCTCTGAACAGTGGGACGGTCCACTGCAGACCTGGACGTGCCTCAGAGCTGCGTCTCGTCTGTCCACAGCTGCAGCAGCAGGACCGGGGACAGGGACGGCGGGACCATGAGCGGCCGGCAGTGCAGGACATGCGGTGGGACGGATGTGGACGTGGACCAGGCCAGGGGCAGCGCCGTGTGCACCGGCTGCGGCTCCGTCCTGGAGGACAACATCATCGTGTCCGAGGTCCAGTTCGTGGAGGGAAGCGGCGGCGTCTCGGCGGCCGTGGGACAGTTCGTGTCCTCCGATGGTGAGACAGTGTGTGTGTGTGTGTGTGTGTGTGTCTCTGAAGGAAGACAGACAAAGTCTCAGGGTTGAATGTCCAAGCTTTATTGTCCCCCGCTCTGTGGACGCAGCCCGTCAGCTGACTGGTTGACCTGAGGGAGACAGAGACGTGAGCAGCCGTCCTCGCTCCGGGGACGGGGTCCCCGCCTGCTCAGGAGGGGACAGAGGGTTCTGGCAGGGTTCTCCAGGGAACCACGGTAAGGTGCGGTTCTCTGGAGAACCCACTGCTGGGCCCCGTCTCCATGGCAACGCCTCAAGTCACAACACGAAGTTTAATTGTTTTGAAAACCGAGGCCTGCAGTCCTCCTGCCGGCCCACCGGGTGGTGCTGCAGAGAGCAACGCACTGGAAACGACATGTTCCTGTTAACAGTGGCTTTTCTCAGGAGAGTATTGACCAGGACCAGGACCAGGACCAGGACCAGGACAAGGGCCAGAGACTTTACCGTCTACCAGTCGTAGAGTTTTCACAAAGGTCCACCTTGGGAACCGTTTCCAAAAAGCTGTGTTGTCAGTGGTTCAAACCCGGAACCCGTGAGGGCGGGGCAGAACCCGTGAGGGCGGGGCAGAACCCGTGAGGGCGGGGCAGAACCCATGAGGGCGGGGCAGAACCCATGAGGGCGGGGCAGAACCCGGTGACCCTGACAGGGGACACCAGGTGTCTTGGTACCTGTCCACACCATGCTGTCCCCGGCATCCAGCAGAACCTTTTGGACCTCTTGAGGCCGGCGAGTCCCGATGAGACGGGACGTCCTGCCGAGTCTCCCTCTGGTCCCCCGGTCACGGGTCTGGAAGGGTCTGGAGTGCTCTGGAGTCTTCCTGTGAACGAGACGGTCCTGGTTCGCCGGACTGGTCCGTCAGGTTCTGGATCAGCCTAGGTCCTACCTGTGGGTTGGAGGTTCCAGTCCTCCGCTGCTCGGGGTTCTGGCAGTCCGGACCGGGTTCTGCCGGAATGGACCGCATTCTGCTGGAGGTGCTTGAAGTTCAGGATTAGGTCTCCATTGTGGGACACTGCAGACGGACCCTGTTGGACCTGGACACTCTGAAGACCGGGTTCTGGACTGTGGACGGCTGTCTGACCGCCGGGACTGAGGGACGGCTCGGGGTTCCTCAGGTCTCTCTGTGGAACCGAAGCTTTCTGGGCCACATGAAGTCCAGCAGGGTTGACTGGACCAACAGAACTGTCCTCCAGAGGTCCCCCTTCTGGAGAGCCAGCTGTGTCTGGGTTCAGGTGGACTCCGTTGGGTTCCGTGTGGCGGACCGCTGGGTTCGGGTTCAGGTGCTGCAGGTCTTGCGGACTCTCAGGTTGGCTGATGGGTTCTGGATCATGGTGGAACCCAGCAGGTGCCAGGTCTGTGTTGGGGTCCAGGTCTGTGTTGGGGTCCAGGTCTGCGTTGGGGTCCAGGGGGGGGGGTCCAGAACCTGGATGAGTTCTCAGCGGCCGGTCAGAAACCAGCTGATCCCATGTGGGGCCAGAAGTCCAGGTTCTGGAGGTGACCCGGTTCAGACCGGAGCCAGCATCTGGTTCTTCACCCGGTCCTGAACCTGGACCCGAGACCTCTACGGACTCGGAGCTCGGTGGGTCCGGGGACAGCAGCTGGATCCTGTTGTCCAGCTGTGAGTCCGGTCTGTGAGTGGGCGTGGACCAGGGGACACCAAGTCCCGGGGAGACGGCAGGACCAGGACCAGATGAACTCTGCAGAGACACTTTCTGGGTTCGGCTCTGAGGGACCAGCTGGGTCTGAGACGGGTCTGCAGCCGGACTCTGGTCCAGCCGGTTGGTCTGGAGTGGACATTCAGGACCCGGGACGCGGGACGCTGCATCAGTCAGGACAGAAGACACTGAGACACTGGCGCCCGGAGACAGAGGACAGTCCCACCTGGAGACAGAGGACAGTCCACCGCCGTCCCTGACCTGTGAGACCTGTGAGGCCGTCGGAGACGGAACCCAATCCAGGAGTCTCCGATCTGAAGACCCGGTCCACAAACAGTCTGCTGAGCGCCGTGAGGGGGTAGAAGCACCGGACCGTCACCCTGCGGGACCGACAAAGACCGTCACCGGACCGGCACCGGACCGGCACCGACAAAGACCGTCACCGGACCGGCACCGGACCGGCACCAGACTGGCACCGGACTGTCACAGGACTGGCACCCTGCGGGACCGACAAGGACCGGCACCGGACCGGCACCAGACCGGCACCGACAAAGACCGTCACCGGACCGGCACCGGACCGGCACCAGACTGGCACCGGACTGTCACAGGACTGGCACCCTGCGGGACCGACAAGGACCGGCACCAGACCGGCACCGACAAAGACCGTCACCGGACCGGCACCAGACCGGCACCGACAAAGACCGTCACCGGACCGGCACCAGACTGGCACCGGACTGTCACAGGACTGGGACCTTGCGGGACTGACAAGGACCGGCACCAGACCGGCACCAGACCGGCACCCTGCGGGGCCGACACCACCGGCACCGGTTCGTCAGACCCGGGTCAGCTGCCCACGCCGGCCTCCATACCGGAACCGGGACTCCCTGGAGATGGAGTTGGGTCCGTCGGCGACGAGGCGTCTCTCAGAGCGGATCTGGTTCTCGTAGACCACGTACGACTCGCCGACCTGTCAGAGAGACGGACAGTCCGTCAACATGGCCGCCGCTCGCCGCCGTCCCGGCGCCGTACCATTTCTCTGGTCCCGCAGGAGTCCAGCCGGAACTGGAACAGGACCCGGACGCCGTCGGTCTGCTGGGGCCTGCAGGTCCGGTCCAACAGGTGCGTCCTGTCGGGCCGGACCGGAGGACTCGTCCCGCCGGGGGACGCCACCACCGTCACCGTCCCGTCTGCCGAGCACGCTGGAGACGCACGGGAACGACCAATCAGGCTCCGGCTCCGAGGCCCCGGCGGGTCCACCGATCCGGATCGGTCTGCACCGGCCGGGTCCGCGGTCCGGCCCGGGACTCACCGATCATGTCCTGCGTCCTGAACAGGCAGCGTTTGGACGTGGACGTCTGCACCTGCAGAGTCCTGGCGTCTCTCAGGACGAGCCTGAACGTCCCGTAGAAGTTGGACAAGTTGATTCTCTGGAGGGTGAAGACAGACGCAGAGGTCAGAGGTCAAACCGGGTCGCTGGGTCGCTGGTCCTGACCCAGCAGGGTCTTCGGCGCTCCGGGACGCCTCTCACCTCGTAGGTGTAGCCGACGGAGAAGACCGGGACCTCCAGGGTCTGGCCCCGGCTGTGGTTGAAGAGCCGGTACCCCCTCCGGGCCGCCAGGTCAGAGGTCAGCGCCTCGAGGCCGACGCCCACCTCCCACAGGCTCTGGGACGGATGCAGTCTGTCCACGCTGAAGGACACGCCCCCCTCCAGGCACTGGGCCGTGATCTGAGGAGGGACTGCAGAGGACCGGGGGTCAGGCTGGACCTGCCCAGACCCGGCCGGACCCGGCTGGTCCCAGCTGGTCCCGGCCGGACCCGGTGCAGGTACTCACAGGCGTTCCGGGTCCGCGCTGTGACCAGGGTGTGATGGTAGTACGACTCCCGCCGGGGCTCCAGGGTCAGGGTGAAGTTGACGTGGATGGAGTTCTGGACCACGCCTCCGCCCAGGTACTGTTGGACAGACGGGTGGAGACATGGACAGACCGGGACCCCAGTGGACCGGGTCCACGCCCCTGGCGCTCACCTCCCGGCGGACCGCCGGGTCCTCGAAGGGCAGCTGCAGCTCGTAGCCCCGGCTGCCGTTGGCATGCAGAACCGGCCGGACCCGGAACCCCGGTTCTGGACTCTCTGCCATCAGGTTCCCATTGATCCAGACCTCCTCCAGGACCACGTCGTCAGGGACGTTCTCCAGGGAGACACGGAACCCCTGCTGTCCGTCCACCGTCTCTGTGAACGCAGAACCGGACGTCTGAACGCCGGGTCCGGCCCGGGTCCGGCCCTGGCCCGACCCGGGTCCGGCCCTGGCCCGGGTCCGGCCCGGACACCTACTGTTGAGGCTGAAGGGCCGGCGGCAGACCGGCGGCGTCTGCAGGCGCCGGACCGCCCGGTGCCGGGTGTCCAGGCTGCTGCCGTCCCGGTAGGACAGCGTGAAGACGTGCTGGGACAGCAGCAGGACGCCGTACGTCTCCCAGTACGTGTTGTCCTCCACCAGGCTCTGCAGAGACGGATCAGACGGGATGTCTCCTGGTCAGACCGGGATCGGGACCGGGACCGGGACCGGGCCTACCGTTCTGTAGCCCCCCTCCGCTCCGAATGGAACCCGGATCTGGACGGCTCCGTCCCGGTGGACCAGGCTGATTCCTCTGGACGCCGCGGCGGCTTCGTCCAGGAGGACGTCGTCCACCCCGAGGTCGAAGCTCCGGCTCTGGAACCCGGTCCCCTCCGGGACCAGCGGGGCGAGGACCCGGGGGACGTCCCACTGCAGCCGGCCGCCGTCGAACCGGCCCGGACCTGCAGGACGTCGGGCGGGATGAGTCCCGGCCCCGTTAGAGACGGACGTCCTGCGGTCCGGAGGACGCTCACCGACGGGACAGGCCATGGTCACGTCCAGCGCCACCACCAGCAGCTGCGCCCGCAAGAACAGGGACACCGGCAGGACCTCCAGGGCCACGCCCCCCACCTGAGGACAGACACTCCCCCCGCTCTCATTGGTCCTCATCGTTTCAGCACTTTCCATCTGACTCGGTACAAACCAGAGAGCATCATGGGAAAATTCTCCGGGAGGCGGCGCCTCGCCGCTACTCACCGTGGTGACTTCGGCCTGCGCCTGTCGGTACGGCGCTCGCAGCACCAGCCTGTAGGGGGAGCCGGCGAGGCTGTAGTTCCCCCCCCGGCCGCCGGGCAGCGGCAGCGAGGACACCCGGCCGTCGCTCTGCAGGAACATCAGCTGCCAGGAGGGCGGCGCCGTGCTGCCCACCTGAGGACCACAAGCGCCCGGCGCTCAGCGGCGCCGCCTGGTGCTCAGCGGCGGC
The DNA here is from genome assembly GCF_902148845.1 of Salarias fasciatus. Lineage (NCBI taxonomy): Eukaryota > Metazoa > Chordata > Actinopteri > Blenniiformes > Blenniidae > Salarias > Salarias fasciatus. The sequence continues at coordinate 20,568 of NC_043759.1, read as the reverse complement.
GCCCAATGGACGCCCGGCGCTCAGCGGCGCTGCCTGGTGCTCAGCAGCGGCGCCCGGTGCTCAGTGGTGCCGCCCAGCGCTCAGCGGCGCCGCCCGGCGGACGCCCGGCGCTCAGCGGCGCCGCTCTGGAGTTTGAGACCGGTACTGTGCTGCGAGGAGGACCTGTGGCTCCATCCTGGATCCTGACGGAGACGCAGTGGACTCACCTGAGACGCGGCGTCCCGCCACACCTGGCTGCCATCTTGTCCCCCACATAGAGTCTGTCTCCTCACGTTGACCTGCCAGAACCGCCCGTCAGGGAGAACCGCCCGGCAGGGAGAACCGCCACCAGACAGCAAGTGGCGGAAGGCGCCCTGACCTCCATGTAGTCCTCCTCACAGACCACCTCCCTGGCGGTCCAGGTGGGACCGGGACAGACCGCCGAGACGGGCCGGCTGCTCCACCCGCCGCCGCCGTCACTCAGCAGGACGTTCAGGCTGAAGGTGAAGACCCGGTCGTCCTGGCAACAGCAGAACACCACATGTTCTCCGTCAGGGGCGTCAGCCGGGTCCGCCGAGGTTCTGGACAG
>NC_043759.1:0-15000 GCF_902148845.1 Salarias fasciatus | reverse complement strand
CGAGTCACTACAACTCACCCTGACTCACCCCGAGTCACTCCGATTCACCCCAAGTCACTCCAACTCACCCTGACTCACCCCGAGTCACTCCGATTCACCCCAAGTCACTCCAACTCACCCTGACTCACCCCGAGTCACTCCGATTCACCCCGAGTCACTCCAACTCACCCTGAGTCACTCCGATTCACCCCGAGTCACTACAACTCACCCTGACTCACCCCGAGTCACTCCGATTCACTCCGAGTCACTCCAACTCACCCTGAGTCACCCCAAGTCACCCTGACTCACCCCGAGTGACTACAACTCACCCTGACTCACCCCGAGTCACTACAACTTACCCTGACTCACCCCGAGTCACTACAACTCACCCCGAGTCACTACAACTCACCCTGACTCACCCCAAGTCACCCTGACTCACCCCGAGTCACTCCGATTCACCCTGAGTCACTCCGACTCACCTCGAGTCACTCGAACTCACCCAGTCACCATGAGTCACCCCGAGTCACTCCAACTCACCCCGAGTCACTCCAAGTCACCCCGGGTCACTCAGAGTCACTCCAGTTCACCCTGAGTCACTCCAACTCAGTCTGACTCACCGCGAGTCACTCCAAATCACCCGAGTCACTCTGACTCACTCCGAGTCACCCCGAGTCTCTCCGACTAAACCCAAGTCACACCAACTCACCCAGAGTCACCCCGAGTCACTCCGACTCACCCCAACTCACCGAGTCAAACCGAGTGACTCCGACTCACCCTGAGTCACTCCAAGTCACCCCGACTCACTCCAAGTCACTCTGAGTCATTCCGACTCACCCCGAGTCACTCCAACTCACCCCGAGTCACTCCGACTCACCCCGAGTCACTCCAAGTCACTCCGGCTCACCCAGAGTCACCATGAATCACTCCAAGTCACTCCAACTCACCCCGAGTCACTCTGACTCACCCCGAATCACCCTAACTCTGACTCACTCTGACTCACCCCGAGTCACTTCAACTCACCCCGGCTCACCCCGAATCTGACTCACCCTGACCTCCAGATCCTGATTAAGTGGACGGTCCGGTCCAGACCTCGAGTGGTTCTCCTCATCCCTGGCTGTCTGCAGGCTGGTGTGTTTCAGGGCTCAGGTCTTGGACCCCCCCTGTTCCTGCTGCAGGTCCTTCCTCCGGGTCAGCTGATCCAGTTCAGAGACGTCTCCTGAGGACCTGCAGCTGTCCCGCTGTCCACAAGGTGGAACCTGTCCACTAAATATGATGGAACCCAGTTTAATGTGGAACCTTTAATCCCAATCATATATTTTAGTCTCTGAGACCACAACAGGGACCAGGACAGGACCAGGACAGGGACCAGGGTCTTTCTGGACTGTACTTCCTGTGGTCGGACTGTACTTGCTGTGGTCAGGCTGTACTTCCTGTAGTCAGGCTGTACTTCCTGTGGTCGGACTGTACTTCCTGTGCTTGGACTGTACTTCCTGTGGTCAGACTGTACTTCCTGTGGTCAGGCTGTACTTCCTGTGGTCAGGCTGCACTTCCTGTGGTCAGGCTGTACTTCCTGTGGTCAGGCTGTACTTCCTGTGGTCGGACTGTACTTCCTGTGGTCAGACTGTACTTCCTGTGGTCAGGCTTACTTCATGTGGTCAGACTGCACTTCCTGTGGTCGGACTGTACTTCCTGTGGTCAGACTGTACTTCCTGTGGTCAGGCTTACTTCATGTGGTCAGACTGTACTTCCTGTGGTCAGGCTGTACTTCCTGTGGTCAGGCTGTACTTCCTGTGGTCAGGCTGCACTTCCTGTGGTCAGGCTGTACTTCCTGTGGTCAGGCTGTATTTCCTGTGGTCAGGCTGTACTTCCTGTGGTCGGACTGTACTTCCTGTGGTCAGGCTGTACTTCCTGTGGTCAGGCTGTACTTCCTGTGGTCAGACTGCACTTCCTGTGGTCAGACTGTGCTTCCTGTGGTCAGACTGCACTTCCTGTGGTCAGACTGTACTTCCTGTGGTCAGGCTGTACTTCCTGTGGTCAGGCTGTACTTCCTGTGATCAGACTGTACTTCCTTTGGTCAGGCTGTACTTCCTGTGGTCAGACTGCACTTCCTGTGGTCAGGCTGTACTTCCTGTGGTCAGACTGCACTTCCTGTTGTCAGACTGCACTTCCTGTGGTCAGGCTGTGCTTCCTTTGGTCAGGCTGTACTTCCTGTGGTCGGACTGTACTTCCCATGGTCAGACTGTACTTCCTGTGGTCAAGACTGCACTTCCTGTGGTCAGACTGTACTTCCTTTGGTCAGGCTGTACTTCCTGTGGTCAGGCTGCACTTCCTGTGGTCAGACTATACTTCCTGTGGTCATACTGTACTTCCTTTGGTCAGGCTGTACTTCCTGTGGTCATACTGTACTTCCTTTGGTCAGGCTGTACTTCCTGTGGTCAGACTGTACTTCCTTTGGTCAGGCTGTACTTCCTGTGGTCAGACTGTACTTCCTTTGGTCAGGCTGTACTTCCTGTGGTCGGACTGTACTTCCCATGGTCAGACTGTACTTCCTGTGGTCAAGACTGTACTTCCTGTGGTCGGACTGTACTTGCTGTGGTCAGGCTGTACTTCCTGTAGTCAGGCTGTACTTCCTGTGGTCGGACTGTACTTCCTGTGCTTGGACTGTACTTCCTGTGGTCAGACTGTACTTCCTGTGGTCAGGCTGTACTTCCTGTGGTCAGGCTGCACTTCCTGTGGTCAGGCTGTACTTCCTGTGGTCAGGCTGTACTTCCTGTGGTCGGACTGTACTTCCTGTGGTCAGACTGTACTTCCTGTGGTCAGGCTTACTTCATGTGGTCAGACTGCACTTCCTGTGGTCGGACTGTACTTCCTGTGGTCAGACTGTACTTCCTGTGGTCAGGCTTACTTCATGTGGTCAGACTGTACTTCCTGTGGTCAGGCTGTACTTCCTGTGGTCAGGCTGTACTTCCTGTGGTCAGGCTGCACTTCCTGTGGTCAGGCTGTACTTCCTGTGGTCAGGCTGTATTTCCTGTGGTCAGGCTGTACTTCCTGTGGTCGGACTGTACTTCCTGTGGTCAGGCTGTACTTCCTGTGGTCAGGCTGTACTTCCTGTGGTCAGACTGCACTTCCTGTGGTCAGACTGTGCTTCCTGTGGTCAGACTGCACTTCCTGTGGTCAGACTGTACTTCCTGTGGTCAGGCTGTACTTCCTGTGGTCAGGCTGTACTTCCTGTGATCAGACTGTACTTCCTTTGGTCAGGCTGTACTTCCTGTGGTCAGACTGCACTTCCTGTGGTCAGGCTGTACTTCCTGTGGTCAGACTGCACTTCCTGTTGTCAGACTGCACTTCCTGTGGTCAGGCTGTGCTTCCTTTGGTCAGGCTGTACTTCCTGTGGTCGGACTGTACTTCCCATGGTCAGACTGTACTTCCTGTGGTCAAGACTGCACTTCCTGTGGTCAGACTGTACTTCCTTTGGTCAGGCTGTACTTCCTGTGGTCATACTGTACTTCCTTTGGTCAGGCTGTACTTCCTGTGGTCAGACTGTACTTCCTTTGGTCAGGCTGTACTTCCTGTGGTCAGACTGTACTTCCTTTGGTCAGGCTGTACTTCCTGTGGTCGGACTGTACTTCCCATGGTCAGACTGTACTTCCTGTGGTCAAGACTGTACTTCCTGTGGTCAGGCTGCACTTCCTGTGGTCAGACTGCACTTCCTGTGGTCGGACTGTACTTCCTGTGGTCAGATTATACTTTCTGTGGTCAGACTGTACTTCCTGTGGTCAGACTGTACTTCCTGTGGTCAGGCTGTACTTCCTGTTTTCAGGCGGTTCTGTGTTTCCAGGTCAACGTCTACATCCTGGGAAAAACCTTCCTGCTTCTGGCTCGAGAGCTCTGCATCAACGCTCCGGCCATCGGTGAGACCGCACACACACACACACACACACACACACACACACACACACACACACACCACTAGAAGGACCACCGCATGGTCCAGTCAGGTTCAGTGGAGGGACTTCAGCACGTCCACGGCGCTGGACCACCAGCAGGTCCAACGTGGGGACAGGCAGTTTATCTTCAGCCTCCTGACCCTGGTGGTCTCTGTGGTCCCTGTGGTCCCTGTCCCTGCTGACCCCGGTGGTCTCTGTCCCTGCTGACCCCGGTGGTCTCTGTGGTCTCTGTGGTCCCTGTCCCTGCAGACCCCTGTCTCTACATCCCCCGGTTCGCCCACATGCTGGACTTCGGGACTCAGACCCATGAAGTGTCCATGACGGCTCTGCGTCTCGTCCAGAGGATGAAGAGGGACTGGATGCACACGGGACGGAGACCGTCTGGACTCTGTGGAGCAGGTAGACCACGTTCCACCCGGGTTCCACCCGGGTTCTCCTGACGTTCTCCTGACGTTCTCCTGACGTTCTCCTGACGTTCTCCTGACGTTCTCCGGTCTCAGCGCTGCTGGTCGCAGCTCGGATGCATAAGTTCCGTCGTTCTGTGAAGGACGTGATCGGAGTGGTGAAGGTGTGCCAGACCACGCTGAGGAAGAGGTGAGGAGAACCCGGAGAATCCAGAGAACCCGCAGACCCCCGGGTTCCCCGGGTTCCCCGGGTTCCCCGCAGCTCCCGGTCCCTGCTCTCCGCTCCAGGCTGACGGAGTTCGAGGACACGCCCACCAGTCAGCTGACCATCGACGAGTTCATGAGGGTGGACCTGGAGACGGAGTGCGACCCGCCGGCCTTCACCGCCGCCCAGCACCGCGCCCGGCTGCAGCTGGTGGGTCCTGCTCCACCCAGCTCCACCCAGCTACACCCAGCTACACCCCAGCTCCACCCACAGCTCCACCCAGCTCCACCCAGCTACACCCCAGCTCCACCCACAGCTCCACCCAGCTACACCCAGCTCCACCCAGCTCCACCCAGCTACACCCCAGCTCCACCCACAGCTCCACCCAGCTACACCCCAGCTACACCCACAGCTCCACCCAGCTACACCCAGCTCCACCCAGCTACACCCCAGCTCCACCCACAGCTCCACCCACAGCTCCACCCAGCTCCACCCAGCTACACCCCAGCTACACCCACAGCTCCACCCAGCTACACCCAGCTACACCCAGCTACACCCCAGCTACACCCAGCTACACCCAGCTACACCCCAGCTACACCCACAGCTCCACCCAGCTACACCCAGCTACACCCAGCTACACCCCAGCTCCACCCACAGCTCCACCCTCATCACTAGCTCCACCCCACTTCAACTCATACCTGGACTCTCTGGTCCCTGATTGGACCAGATGGACCAGTGAGTGACATGTCCCCTGCTGTCCCTGCAGCTGGAGCAGGAGCTGTCCCGGAAGCTGGACGAGGTGGAAGGTGAGTCCCGAGTCCCGGACCGAGTCCCTGACCGAGGACTGAGTCCCGGACTGAGTCCTGCTCTGGTCCTCAGGGGAGATCAGCTGCTACAAAGACGAGATCGAGACGGAGCTGGAGAGGACCCGTCCCCGGCTGAGGGGGATCTACGCCGCCTACGCCAGCGAGGGCAGCGCTTCGGACCCCGGCGGCCCCTCGGACCCCGGCGGCCCCTCGGACCCCGGCGGCCCCTCGGACCCCGGCGGCCCCTCGGACCCCGGCGGCGCCCCGGACGCCCCGGCCTCAGACCCCGAGGATCCGGACGCCGAATACCTGGAGCTCCGGGCGGCCACCGAGCACCTGGCCCAGGACTTCCTGTGTCAGGCGGTCCGGGAGGCGGGGCCAGAGACGGACGGGGCGGGGCCCTGCTGCCGGCCGGCCCCTCTGGCCGCCATCCTGGGTCAGACGCCGACGGCCGCCGGCCTCCGGCAGACCGTCCAGACCTTCCAGACCTTCCAGACCTCCAGGGACGCCGAGTGTCCGCCGACCGGAACGGACGGGGCGTCGGAGGACGGCGAGCTGGACCTGGACGGGATCGACGATCAGGAGATCGAGAAGGTCGGTCTGATCCCCGATCCGGCTCCCGGTTCAGGAATCGAACCAGGAACCCGCAGTAACGGGCCGGTCTGTGTGCAGTACATCCTGAACCAGGAGGAGGTGGAGGTGAAGACGGAGCTGTGGACCAAGCAGAACCAGGACTACCTGACGGAGCAGAGAGGTGGTGGAGCTGTCCCGGGGGACGGGGTTCAGGGGACGGGGTTGAGGGGACGGGGTTCAGGGGACGGGGTTGAGGGGACGGTGTTGAGGGGACGGTGTTCAGGGGACGGTGTTCAGGGGACGGTGTTGTGTGTTCTGTGTTTCAGAGAAAGAGGAGCGGATCCAGAAAGAGAAAGAACAGGGGACGTACAAGGAGAAGGTGAGAGCCCCCCCACATAGTCCCCCCACAGCCCCCCACAGAGCCCCCCCAAAGCCCCCCACAGCCCCCCCACAGAGCCCCCACAGAGCCCCCCCACAAGCCCCCCACAGAGCCCCCCACAGCCCCCCCACAGAGCCCCCCCACATAGTCCCCCCACAGAGCCCCGCCACAGCCCTCCCACAGAGCCCCCCCACAGCCCTCCAACAGAGCCCCCCACAGCCCCCCCACAGAGCCCCGCCACAGCCCCCCCACAGAGCCCCCCAACAAGCCCCCCCACAGAGCCCCCCCACAGCCCACAGAGCCCCCCACAGCCCCCCCACAGAGCCCCCCACAGCCCCCCCACAGAGCCCCCCCACAAGCCCCCCCACAGAGCCCCCCCACAGCCCCACAGAGCCCCCCACAGCCCCCCCACAGAGCCCCCCCACAAGCCCCCGACAGAGCCCCGCCACAGCCCCCCCACATAGCCCCCCCCAAGCCCCCCCACAAGCCCCCGACAGAGCCCCGCCACAGCCCCCCCACAGAGCCCCCCCACAGCCCCCCCACAGAGCCCCCCCACAGCCCCACAGAGCCCCCCACAGCCCCCCCACAGAGCCCCCCCACAGCCCCCCACAGATCCCCCCACAGCCCCCCCACAGAGCCCCCCCACAAGCCCCCGACAGAGCCCCCGCCACAGCCCCCCCACAGAGCCCCCCCACAGCCCCCCCACAAGCCCCCCGACAGGCCCCGCCACAGCCCCCCCACAGAGCCCCCCCACAGCCCCCCCACAAGCCCCCGACAGAGCCCCCCCACAGCCCCCCCACAGAGCCCCCCCCACAGCCCCACAGAGCCCCCCACATCCCCCCCACAGAGCCCCCCACAGCCCCCCCCACAGAGCCCCGCCACAGCCCCCCCACAGAGCCCCCCCACAAGCCCCCCCACAGAGCCCCCCCACAGCCCCACAGAGCCCCCCACAGCCCCCCCACAGAGCCCCCCCACAGCCCCCCCACAAGCCCCCGACAGAGCCCCGCCACAGCCCCCCCCAGAGCCCCCCCACAGCCCCCCCACAGAGCCCCCCACAGCCCCCCCACAGCCCCACAGAGCCCCCCACAGCCCCCCCACAGAGCCCCCCCCACAGCCCCCCACAGAGCCCCCCACAGCCCCCCCACAGAGCCCCCCCACAAGCCCCCGGACAGAGCCCCGCCACAGCCCCCCCACAGAGCCCCCCCACAGCCCCCCCACAAGCCCCCGACAGAGCCCCGCCACAGCCCCCCACAGAGCCCCCCCACAAGCCCCCGACAGAGCCCCCCCACAGCCCCCCCCACAGAGCCCCCCCACAGCCCCACAGCCCCCCCACAGCCCCCCACAGAGCCCCCCAACAGCCCCACAGCCCCCCACAGAGCCCCCCCACAGCCCCACAGAGCCCCCCACAGCCCCCCCACGAGCCCCCCACAAGCCCCCGACAGAGCCCCGCCACAGCCCCCCCACAGAGCCCCGCCACAGCCCCCCCACAAGCCCCCGACAGAGCCCCCCCACAGCCCCCCACAGCCCCCCCACAAGCCCCCGACAGAGCCCCCCCACAGCCCCCCCCACCAAGCCCCCGACAGAGCCCCCCCACAGCCCCCCACAGAGCCCCCCCACAGCCCCACAGCCCCCCACAGCCCCCCCACAGAGCCCCCCCACAGCCCACAGCCCCCCCACAGCCCAACAGAGCCCCCACAGCCCCCCACAGCCCCCCCACAGCCCCACAGAGCCCCCCACAGCCCCACAGAGCCCCCCACAGCCCCCCCACAGAGCCCCCCCACAGCCCTCCGGTCTGGTCCAGAGCTCCGGAGCTCTCCGTGGTGCTGAACAGCAGCAGATTCAGACGCTCAACTTTAGAACGTTCAAATAACAAACAGAGAAACCTAGTGTGTGTGTGTGTGTGTGTGTGTGTGTGTGTGTGTGTGTGTGTGTGTGTGTGTGTGTGTGTGTGTGTGTGTGTGTGTGTGTAGAAGAAGAAGCCGTCCAGGAAGCGGCAGCAGCAGGAGGCGTCGTCGGCCGGAGAGGCCATCGAGCGGATGCTGGAGAAGAAGAAGATCTCCAGTAAGATCAACTACGACGTCCTCAGAGACCTGAACCGAGGGGACAGAGGGGACGGAGGGGACGCAGGGGACGCCGCCGGAGGCTCCGCCCCCCGGCCCCCCGAGCCCGGCTCCGCCCCCCGGCGACGCCCCCGTCGGCGCCAGCGTAACCGGAGCACCGAGGCCGACTGGGAGTTCGCCGCCAACACCACCATGATGGGCAAGAGGTCAGCTGAACCACAGCCTCGCTGTAATCTGTACTCTGTACTCTGTAATCTGTAGTCAATAATCTGAACTCTGTAATCTGTAATCTGTGGTAAGAAATGTGTAGCCAATAATCTATAATCTGTGGTCAGTAATCTGTACTCTGTACTCTGAACTCTGTAGTCCTTACTCTAATCTGGAGTCAGTAATCTCAACTCTGTAATCTGAACTCTGTAATCTGTGGTCAGTAATTATTAGGGGTGTAACGATACACAAAAATCTGGGTTCGGTCCGTACCTCGGTTCTGAGGTCAGGGTTCGGTTCGGTTCGGTTCGGTTCGGTTCGGTTTCGATACAGTAGGGAACAAAATGCAGAACCTGAATGTTCCTGTTGTTGTCATGCTCCCCGTGTCGGTGTCGGTGTCGGCTGTGCGGCACATCACCGACGCCAACGCTCCTCTGCTGCTGCATTTGGGCTCAGCTGTGCACGTTCCATGCAGCGCACTGAAAACATGATTTGTGAAATTTTGGGGGGGGCCTAAATATTGGAAAAATGCTGTTTCCCCATGTATTTCATTAATTTATTATTATTGGTTTAGTATGATCATAATCATGGATTATATGCAGAATTAGGCCAGTTTTAATGGATGATTTGAGCATCACTATTTCACTTAATAAAGATGGCGACCTGCATGCAGTACTGGTCCTCACCATTGGAGCGTGGGGGCGCTATGCCTTAAGCGTCACTTAAAGCAGACATGTTCCCTCCGAGGCACGCGCCCCCCCCAGTGAGCCCCCCGCCAGCCGGTACGGTTCCACACTGCTTCTCTTCAGTGACAGCCCTCCTCCTCCTCCTGACAGTCTGCTCTCTCCTCCTCCAGCTTCTCTCTGAGTTTCTTCAGACGGAGCTGCAGCCTGTTCGCTTCAGACTGGCTGTGTTCGAAACCGCATACTTGCGTACTACTCATACTAACTTATTGAGTATGCAGTGTGTTTACACTGGCAGTATGCGATTTTGAGTATGCGAGAAGTTCTGTACTCTGTAATCTGTGGTCAGTAATCTGTAGTCAGTACTCTAGTCAGTAATATGTAGTAAGTAATCTGTACTCTGTAATCTGTCGTCAGTAATCTGTGGTTAATCTGTCTTCATGTTTTTGTCTCTTCAGGTTCCGTCGTCTCATTTCTGCAAAGTCCAAGAGGAAAAACCCCGATCCCCCGGTAAAGAGACAACCTGTCTCCACCTGTCTTCTCTTGTCTCCTCCTGTCTTCTCTTGTCTCCTCCTGTCTCCACCTGTCTCCTCCTGTCTTCTCTTGTCTCCACCTGTCTCCTCCTGTCTTCTCTTGTCTCCACCTGTCTCCACCTGTCTCCTCCTGTCTTCTCTTGTCTCCACCTGTCTCCTCCTGTCTTCTCTTGTCTCCTCCTGTCTTCTCTTGTCTCCACCTGTCTCCACCTGTCTCCTCCTGTCTTCTCTTGTCTCCTTCTGTCTCCACCTGTCTCCTCCTGTCTTCTCTTGTCTCCTTCTGTCTTCACCTGTCTCCTCCTGTCTTCTCTTGTCTCCTTCTGTCTCCACCTGTCTCCACCTGCCTCCACCTGTCTCCTCCTGTCTTCTCTTGTCTCCTTCTGTCTCCACCTGTCTCCTCCTGTCTTCTCTTGTCTCCTTCTGTCTCCTTCTGTCTCCTTCTGTCTCCACCCGTCTCCTTCTGTCTCCTTCTGTCTCCACCCGTCTCCTTCTGTCTCCTTCTGTCTCCTTCTGTCTCCACTGATGACCTCCACCTGTTGCAGGTGGAGAGCCCCGTCACCATGGAAACAGCGGTGATGGACGTGTCTTCTGCGGGACACACATGTCAACCAGAGGCCGACTGTAGCTCCGCCCCCTCCAGGACTCCGCCCCCTGTGGAGGAGGAGGAGGAGGAGGAGGTGGAGGAGGTGGAGGAGGAGTGTGTCAGCGCTCTGCAGCTGGTCGGAGGTCGGTCCACTCGTCCGTCTCGAGCGTCCTCCGTGATGCAGAGCAGGCGTGACGTCTGATTGGCTGCCTGTGTCTTTCAGATTATGGGTGTGAAGCAGAGGAGGAGGAGGTCTTTTAGCTCCGCCCACTGGTGCGAGGACGAGGTCTTTTGGCTCCGCCCACTGGTGCGAGGACGAGGTCTTTTGGCTCCGCCCACTGGTGCGAGGACGAGGTCTTTTGGCTCCGCCCACTGGTGCGAGGACGAGGTCTTTTGGCTCCGCCCACTGGCCGGCCGCCAGCTGTTTGTTTGTTTACATGTCTGATATTTATTTTTCTATCACAATGAGACCAAATTCCTTCAGAATAAGCGCTTGAGCCTCACCTGCCTCCGTGTCTCCATCTGTGTCCATCTGTCCCCGTCTGTCCCCGTCTGTCTCCACCTGTGTCCACTCTCATCAACACCAAGAGGAGGGACCACATGGCAGCCTGTGGTCCTCCAGGGGACGTATCAGACCCATGAGGTCCTCGGGACGAGGTTCTGGACCTCGTAGGTCCTCAGGTGGACATTCTGGACAACAAGGGGACTGCATGAGTCCTCATGCAGAACATGAAGAGTGATGAAAGATCAGCCTGATCGTGACCTCTGACCTCTGAGAAGACCAGAAGCAGGTCAGAGAGGCCCTCATGACCCGGACAGCCGGGGGCCGTCCCAGACTCCAGACCCCCCAGGGAGACGTCCACACACCGGTCCCAGCCGCTGGAGCTGCGTGTGGAGTGGACGGAGACATGCAGGACAGTGGAGGGACGCCTTGGGACTGTGGGCGGAGCCATCTGGTCTCTGGGTTCCAGCAGAACTCGTCCTGGGAGTCCGGATGGAGGATCTCCGCCTGTAGGGGGCAGCACTGCGCTCCCTGAGGACCGCCTGGTGGGAGAAACAGGGGAGGAGCCTGTCCTGACGTCCCCCACCGCCAGTCCAGCAGGACGCCTCCATACTGGACTCTGTAGACCAGGTGTAATGTGATTGGTCCAGCCGGGTCACATGACCGCACCTGGACAGAGGAGGAGCTGTGATTGGCTGATTTCTGCTGAACTTTAACTCCTGAAATCAGAGTCTGGTCCAGAAGAACCTGGGACCGAGACCAGAACCTGGTCTGGATCCAGGGGCTTCATGTGTTTGTTTACACTCTGAAATTCTGCATTTTTAGTGGGTTCTGTTGTGTTCTGGTGGGTTCCACTGAGACCCGGGCTCCTGCTGGACTCCCCGGGAGTACAGCTCTTCAGGTTTCACCAGCTCGGCCGGAACCCTTAGAAGAACTACAACTCCCAGCAGCCCTCGCGAACCCGGAAGTGATCCGTCTGCGAGGAAACGGAAAAAGGTCTGCAGTGAAGTCTGAAGGTAAACACAGCTGATTCCGACCGAGTGAGTGTGTGTGTGTGTGTGTGTGTGTGTGTGTGTGTGTGTGTGTGTGTGTGTGTGTGTGTGTGTGTGTGTGTGTGTGTGTGTTGTCCCGGTGGGTTGGAGGCGGGAGGTGTTGTTACAGTGGGTGGAGGTGCGGTCCGGGTGGGTGGGTGTAGGTGTCTCAGTGGGGGGAGTTGTTCAGGTGGGAGGTGTTGTCTCAGTGGGTGGAGGTGTCCCGCTGGGTGGAGGTGTCCCGCTGGGTGGAGGTGTCCCGCTGGGTGGAGGTGTCCCGCTGGGTGTAGGTGTCCCGCTGGGTGGAGGTGTCCCGCTGGGTGGAGGTGCGGTTCCCTGATGTCTCTGTGTTTGATCAGATGATGAAGAAGAGCGAGGAAGACGAGTACTGGAACAGCTCCAAGTTCAGAGCCTTCACCTTCGATGACGAAGACGACGAGTTCAGCAGAGTGAGTCCTGAGACGGAACCGGGCTGAACCGGGCCGAACCGGGCTGAACCGGGCTGAACTGACCCGGACAGAACCAGAACTGGATTGGGCTGGGTTGGACATTTGTGCCATAGATGTGTGTGTGTGTGTGTGTGTGTGTGTGTGTGTGTGTGTGTGTGTGTGTGTGTGTGTGTGTGTGGTGTGTGTGTGTGTGTGTGTGTGTGTGTGTGTCAGCTCAAGGAGTCGCGGCAGGCCATCCGTCGGCTGGCGGAGGAAGACGAAGATGAAGACGAGGTGGAGAAAGTCAGCTGGAGCGGCGAGCCAATCGGCAGTAAGGATCCCGGACGAGCTCCGGAGCCGGGCTGTGATTGGTCGACACGTGACACACCTGGTCTCTGTCTTCAGGCATCTCCTGGTCTGTGAAGGAGACGGAAAGCGTCCAATCAGAGGACGGACAGAGAGCCCGCCTTCCCCAGAATCACCACGGACACGCCCACTCTGAGCAAGAGCCAATCAGGATCCTCCCTCAGCTCCCTCAGCTCCCTGTTCAAAGGTGAGACAGGTGGAGACGGACGGAGCGAGGGACAGGTGGAGACAATAGGAGACAGGTGGAGACAGGAGGAGACAGGTGGAGACAGGAGGAGACAGACACCACGAGGGACAGGTGGAGACAGGAGGAGACAGACAGGGGACAGGTGGAGACAGGAGGGGACAGTAGGAGACAGGAGGGGACAGGAGGAGACAGAGGAGACAGGAGGGGACAGGAGGGGACAGTAGGAGACAGGAGGGGACAGGAGGAGACAGTAGGAGACAGGAGGGGACAGGAGGACAGGTAGATCATGTTCCCATGTTTGTTTTTGTCTTTCCCAGGAAAAACCAGAGGAAACTTCCAGAACATCAGTGAAAGTAAGAAAGAGTGGATGATGGATGGATGGAGGATGGATGGAGGATGGATGGATGGAGGATGGATGGATGGATGGATAATGGATGATGGGTGGATTGTGGATGGATGGATGAATGGATGGATGGAGGATGAATGATGGATGAATGATGGATTGATGATTGATGGATGATGGATGGGTGGATTATGGATGGATGATGGATTGATGGATGAATGATGGATGGATGGATGCTGGATGGGTGGATTATGGATGGATGGATGATGGATGGATGGATGATGGATGGATGATGGATTGATGGATGAATGATGGATGGATGGATGCTGGATGGGTGGATTATGGATGGATGGATGATGGATGGATGGATGATGGATGGATGGATGGATAATGGATGATGGGTGGATTGTGGATGGATGGATGAATGATGGATGAATGGATGGTGGATGGATGCTAGATGGATGGATGATGGATGGATGGATGGATGATGGATGATGGGTGGATTATGGATGGATGATGGATGGATGAATGATGGATGGCTGGATGAATGATGGATGGATGGGTGAATGGGTGGATTATGGATGGATGGATGATGGTTGAATGATGGATGGATGGGTGAATGGATGATGGGTGGATGGATGAATGATGGATGATGGATGAATGATGGATGGATGGATGCTGGATGGAGGGATGATGGGTGGATTATGGATGGATGGATGATGGATGGATGAATGATGGATGGAGGGATGATGGGTGGATTATGGATGGATGGATGATGGGTGGATTGTGGATGGATGGATGGATGAATGATGGATGGATGGATGAATGGATGATGGGTGGATTATGGATTAATGATGGGTGGATTATGGATGGATGGATGGATGATGGATGGATGGACGATGGATGGATGGATGGATGAATGGATGGATGGAGAATGGATGGATGGATGAATGGATGGATGATGGATGAACGATGGATGATGGATGGGTGGATTATGGATGGATGAATGATGGATGATGGATGAATGATGGATTGATGGATGAATGATGGATGGATGGATGCTGGATGGGTGGATTATGGATGGATGGATGAGGGATGAATGATGGATGATAGATGGATGATGGATGGATGGATGATGGGTGGATTATGGATGGATGGATGATGGATGGATGGATGGATGGATGAATGGACGATGGATGGCTGGATGAATGATGGATGGATGGGTGAATGGATGATGGGTGGATTATGAATGGATGGACGATGGGTGGATTATGGATGGATGGATGGATGAATGATGGATGGATGAATGATGGATGAATGATGGATGGATAAATGCTGGATGGAGGGATGATGGTTGGAGATGCTGGATGAATGATGGATGATGGGGGATATGGGTAGGATGATGGGTGGATTTGGAGGCTGGATGGGATGATGGAGGATCGGACGATGGTGGTGAATGGATGATGGCATGACACGTGGATGGATGGATGATGGATGGATTATGGAGTATGGGATGATGGGTGGATTATGGATGGATGAATGATGGATGAAATGGATGACATGGATGGATGGAGGTATGGACGATGGATGGATGGAGAAGGATGGATGATGGAGATGGAGGGATGGAGAAGGAAAATGGATGGATGAGATGGTGAATGATGGATGAGGTGTTGGATGGGTGGATTAGGATGGATGCATGATGGTGGAATGGATGATGGGTTGTTCTGGTGGAGGATGGGATGATTGGTGGATATGGATGGATGATGGCATGATGGATGAAGGGA